>NW_027514725.1:0-133442 GCF_048772815.1 Callospermophilus lateralis | reverse complement strand
ACTCTAAATCAAACACGGTTTGTGCTAGCTCCGTGAAACTTGACAAAATGAAGTAGTTCTAAGTTCTATCTCTATGGTTTGTTTCCTCTTGAAGTACCCCATGCAGAGACTGGCAAAGAACACTTTCGTTTGAAAGGGGTTGCCAAGCTTCCAAAAAACTACTAGTTTGCTGAAATCTCAGCAACCATTTTTTCACCAAATCTTGATGATACTTGGTGGTAATGATCAGTTCACTAAGCCCACTTGGCTGCCCAATTTTCACTCTTCTAGGTTCAAGCGTTCGTTTCCAGTAACACTTTGAATTTTTAGGTTTCACTCTGTTTTCTGCTATATAGATAGATGTGTTTGAAACTCTAAATCAAACACGGTTTGTGCTAGCTCCTTGAAACTTGACCAAATGAAGTAGTTCTAAGTTCTATCTCTATGGTTTGTTTCCTCTTGAAGTACCCCATGCAGAGACTGGCGAAAAACACTTTCGTTTGAAAGGGGTTGCCAAGCTTCCAAAAATCTACTAGTTTGCTGAAATCTCAGCAAACATTTTTTCACCAAATCTTGATGATACTTGGTGGTAATGATCAGTTCACTAATCCCACTTGGCTGCCCAACTTTCAATCTTCTAGGTTCAAGCGTTCGTTTCCAGTAACAGTTTGAATTTTTAGGTTTCACTCTGTTTCCTGCTATATAGATAGATGTGTTTGAAACTCTAAATCAAACACGGTTTGTGCTAGCTCCGTGAAACTTGACAAAATGAAGTAGTTCTAAGTTCTATCTCTATGGTTTGTTTCCTCTTGAAGTACCCCATGCAGAGACTGGCAAAGAACACTTTCGTTTGAAAGGGGTTGCCAAGCTTCCAAAAAACTACTAGTTTGCTGAAATCTCAGCAACCATTTTTTCACCAAATCTTGATGATACTTGGTGGTAATGATCAGTTCACTAAGCCCACTTGGCTGCCCAATTTTCACTCTTCTAGGTTCAAGCGTTCGTTTCAGTAACACTTTGAATTTTTAGGTTTCACTCTGTTTTCTCCTATATAGATAGATGTGTTTGAAACTCTAAATCAAACACGGTTTGTGCTAGCTCCTTGAAACTTGACCAAATGAAGTAGTTCTAAGTTCTATCTCTATGGTTTGTTTCCTCTTGAAGTACCCCATGCAGAGACTGGCGAAAAACACTTTCGTTTGAAAGGGGTTGCCAAGCTTCCAAAAATCTACTAGTTTGCTGAAATCTCAGCAAACCTTTTTTCCCCAAATCTTGATGATACTTGGTGGTAATGATCAGTTCACTAATCCCACTTGGCTGCCCAACTTTCAATCTTCTAGGTTCAAGCGTTCGTTTCCAGTAACAGTTTGAATTTTTAGGTTTCACTCTGTTTCCTGCTATATAGATAGATGTGTTTGAAACTCTAAATCAAACACGGTTTGTGCTAGCTCCGTGAAACTTGACAAAATCAAGTAGTTCTATCTTCTATCTCTATGGTTTGTTTCCTCTTGAAGAACCCCATGCAGAGACTGGCAAAGAACTCTTTCGTTTGACAGGGGTTGCCAAGCTTCCAAAAAACTACTAGTTTGCTGAAATCTCAGCAACCATTTTTTCACCAAATCTTGATGATACTTGGTGGTAATGATCAGTTCACTAATCCCACTTGGCTGCCCAACTTTCAATCTTCTAGGTTCAAGCGTTCGTTTCCAGTAACAGTTTGAATTTTTAGGTTTCACTCTGTTTCCTGCTATATAGATAGATGTGTTTGAAACTCTTAATCAAACACGGTTTGTGCTAGCTCCTTGAAACTTGACCAAATGAAGTAGTTCTAAGTTCTATCTCTATGGTTTGTTTCCTCTTGAAGTACCCCATGCAGAGACTGGCAAAGAACACTTTCGTTTTAAAGGGGTTGCCAAGCTTCCAAAAAACTACTAGTTTGCTGAAATCTCAGCAAACATTTTTTCACCAAATCTTGATGATACTTGGTGGTAATGATCAGTTCACTAAGCCCACTTGGCTGCCCAATTTTCACTCTTCTAGGTTCAAGCGTTCGTTTCCAGTAACACTTTGAATTTTTAGGTTTCACTCTGTTTTCTGCTATATAGATAGATGTGTTTGAAACTCTAAATCAAACACGGTTTGTGCTAGCTACTTGAAACTTGACCAAATGAAGTAGTTCTAAGTTCTATCTCTATGGTTTGTTTCCTCTTGAAATACCCCATGCAGAGACTGGCGAAAAACACTTTCGTTTGAAAGGGGTTGCCAAGCTTCCAAAAAACTACTAGTTTGCTGAAATCTCAGCAAACATTTTTTCACCAAATCTTGATGATACTTGGTGGTAATGATCAGTTCACTAATCCCACTTGGCTGCCCAACTTTCAATCTTCTAGGTTCAAGCGTTCGTTTCCAGTAACAGTTTGAATTTTTAGGTTTCACTCTGTTTCCTGCTATATAGATAGATGTGTTTGAAACTCTAAATCAAACACGGTTTTTGCTAGCTCCGTGAAACTTGACAAAATGAAGTAGTTCTAAGTTCTATCTCTATGGTTTGTTTCCTCTTGAAGTACCCCATGCAGAGACTGGCAAAGAACACTTTCGTTTTAAAGGGGTTGCCAAGCTTCCAAAAAACTACTAGTTTGCTGAAATCTCAGCAAACATTTTTTCACCAAATCTTGATGATACTTGGTGGTAATGATCAGTTCACTAAGCCCACTTGGCTGCCCAATTTTCACTCTTCTAGGTTCAAGCGTTCGTTTCCAGTAACACTTTGAATTTTTAGGTTTCACTCTGTTTTCTGCTATATAGATAGATGTGTTTGAAACTCTAAATCAAACACGGTTTGTGCTAGCTACTTGAAACTTGACCAAATGAAGTAGTTCTAAGTTCTATCTCTATGGTTTGTTTCCTCTTGAAATACCCCATGCAGAGACTGGCGAAAAACACTTTCGTTTGAAAGGGGTTGCCAAGCTTCCAAAAAACTACTAGTTTGCTGAAATATCAGCAAACATTTTTTCACCAAATCTTGATGATACTTGGTGGTAATGATCAGTTCACTAATCCCACTTGGCTGCCCAACTTTCAATCTTCTAGGTTCAAGCGTTCGTTTCCAGTAACAGTTTGAATTTTTAGGTTTCACTCTGTTTTCTGCTATATAGATAGATGTGTTTGAAACTCTAAATCAAACACGGTTTGTGCTAGCTCCGTGAAACTTGACAAAATGAAGTAGTTCTAAGTTCTATCTCTATGGTTTGTTTCCTCTTGAAGTACCCCATGCAGAGACTGGCAAAGAACACTTTCGTTTGAAAGGGGTTGCCAAGCTTCCAAAAAACTACTAGTTTGCTGAAATCTCAGCAACCATTTTTTCACCAAATCTTGATGATACTTGGTGGTAATGATCAGTTCACTAAGCCCACTTGGCTGCCCAATTTTCACTCTTCTAGGTTCAAGCGTTCGTTTCCAGTAACACTTTGAATTTTTAGGTTTCACTCTGTTTTCTGCTATATAGATAGATGTGTTTGAAACTCTAAATCAAACACGGTTTGTGCTAGCTCCGTGAAACTTGACAAAATGAAGTAGTTCTAAGTTCTATCTCTATGGTTTGTTTCCTCTTGAAGTACCCCATGCAGAGACTGGCAAAGAACACTTTCGTTTGAAAGGGGTTGCCAAGCTTCCAAAAAACTACTAGTTTGCTGAAATCTCAGCAACCATTTTTTCACCAAATCTTGATGATACTTGGTGGTAATGATCAGTTCACTAAGCCCACTTGGCTGCCCAATTTTCACTCTTCTAGGTTCAAGCGTTCGTTTCCAGTAACACTTTGAATTTTTAGGTTTCACTCTGTTTTCTGCTATATAGATAGATGTGTTTGAAACTCTAAATCAAACACGGTTTGTGCTAGCTCCTTGAAACTTGACCAAATGAAGTAGTTCTAAGTTCTATCTCTATGGTTTGTTTCCTCTTGAAGTACCCCATGCAGAGACTGGCGAAAAACACTTTCGTTTGAAAGGGGTTGCCAAGCTTCCAAAAATCTACTAGTTTGCTGAAATCTCAGCAAACATTTTTTCACCAAATCTTGATGATACTTGGTGGTAATGATCAGTTCACTTAATCCCACTTGGCTGCCCAACTTTTCAATCTTCTAGGTTCAAGCGTTCGTTTCCAGTAACAGTTTGAATTTTTAGGTTTCACTCTGTTTCCTGCTATATAGATAGATGTGTTTGAAACTCTAAATCAAACACGGTTTGTGCTAGCTCCGTGAAACTTGACAAAATGAAGTAGTTCTAAGTTCTATCTCTATGGTTTGTTTCCTCTTGAAGTACCCCATGCAGAGACTGGCAAAGAACACTTTCGTTTGAAAGGGGTTGCCAAGATTCCAAAAAACTACTAGTTTGCTGAAATCTCAGCAACCATTTTTTCACCAAATCTTGATGATACTTGGTGGTAATGATCAGTTCACTAAGCCCACTTGGCTGCCCAATTTTCACTCTTCTAGGTTCAAGCGTTCGTTTCCAGTAACACTTTGAATTTTTAGGTTTCACTCTGTTTTCTCCTATATAGATAGATGTGTTTGAAACTCTAAATCAAACACGGTTTGTGCTAGCTCCTTGAAACTTGACCAAATGAAGTAGTTCTAAGTTCTATCTCTATGGTTTGTTTCCTCTTGAAGTACCCATGCAGAGACTGGCGAAAAACACTTTCGTTTGAAAGGGGTTGCCAAGCTTCCAAAAATCTACTAGTTTGCTGAAATCTCAGCAAACCTTTTTTCCCCAAATCTTGATGATACTTGGTGGTAATGATCAGTTCATAATCCCACTTGGCTGCCCAACTTTCAATCTTCTAGGTTCAAGCGTTCGTTTCCAGTAACAGTTTGAATTTTTAGGTTTCACTCTGTTTCCTGCTATATAGATAGATGTGTTTGAAACTCTAAATCAAACACGGTTTGTGCTAGCTCCGTGAAACTTGACAAAATCAAGTAGTTCTATCTTCTATCTCTATGGTTTGTTTCCTCTTGAAGAACCCCATGGAGAGACTGGCAAAGAACTCTTTCGTTTGAAAGGGGTTGCCAAGCTTCCAAAAAACTACTAGTTTGCTGAAATCTCAGCAACCATTTTTTCACCAAATCTTGATGATACTTGGTGGTAATGATCAGTTCACTAATCCCACTTGGCTGCCCAACTTTCAATCTTCTAGGTTCAAGCGTTCGTTTCCAGTAACAGTTTGAATTTTTAGGTTTCACTCTGTTTCCTGCTATATAGATAGATGTGTTTGAAACTCTTAATCAAACACGGTTTGTGCTAGCTCCTTGAAACTTGACCAAATGAAGTAGTTCTAAGTTCTATCTCTATGGTTTGTTTCCTCTTGAAGTACCCCATGCAGAGACTGGCAAAGAACACTTTCGTTTTAAAGGGGTTGCCAAGCTTCCAAAAAACTACTAGTTTGCTGAAATCTCAGCAAACATTTTTTCACCAAATCTTGATGATACTTGGTGGTAATGATCAGTTCACTAAGCCCACTTGGCTGCCCAATTTTCACTCTTCTAGGTTCAAGCGTTCGTTTCCAGTAACACTTTGAATTTTTAGGTTTCACTCTGTTTTCTGCTATATAGATAGATGTGTTTGAAACTCTAAATCAAACACGGTTTGTGCTAGCTACTTGAAACTTGACCAAATGAAGTAGTTCTAAGTTCTATCTCTATGGTTTGTTTCCTCTTGAAATACCCCATGCAGAGACTGGCGAAAAACACTTTCGTTTGAAAGGGGTTGCCAAGCTTCCAAAAAACTACTAGTTTGCTGAAATCTCAGCAAACATTTTTTCACCAAATCTTGATGATACTTGGTGGTAATGATCAGTTCACTAATCCCACTTGGCTGCCCAACTTTCAATCTTCTAGGTTCAAGCGTTCGTTTCCAGTAACAGTTTGAATTTTTAGGTTTCACTCTGTTTCCTGCTATATAGATACAGGTGTTTGAAACTCGAAATCAAACACGGTTTTTGCTAGCTCCGTGAAACTTGACAAAATGAAGTAGTTCTAAGTTCTATCTCTATGGTTTGTTTCCTCTTGAAGTACCCCATGCAGAGACTGGCAAAGAACACTTTCGTTTTAAAGGGGTTGCCAAGCTTCCAAAAAACTACTAGTTTGCTGAAATCTCAGCAAACATTTTTTCACCAAATCTTGATGATACTTGGTGGTAATGATCAGTTCACTAAGCCCACTTGGCTGCCCAATTTTCACTCTTCTAGGTTCAAGCGTTCGTTTCCAGTAACACTTTGAATTTTTAGGTTTCACTCTGTTTTCTGCTATATAGATAGATGTGTTTGAAACTCTAAATCAAACACGGTTTGTGCTAGCTACTTGAAACTTGACCAAATGAAGTAGTTCTAAGTTCTATCTCTATGGTTTGTTTCCTCTTGAAATACCCCATGCAGAGACTGGCGAAAAACACTTTCGTTTGAAAGGGGTTGCCAAGCTTCCAAAAAACTACTAGTTTGCTGAAATCTCAGCAAACATTTTTTCACCAAATCTTGATGATACTTGGTGGTAATGATCAGTTCACTAATCCCACTTGGCTGCCCAACTTTCAATCTTCTAGGTTCAAGCGTTCGTTTCCAGTAACAGTTTGAATTTTTAGGTTTCACTCTGTTTCCTGCTATATAGATAGATGTGTTTGAAACTCTAAATCAAACACGGTTTGTGCTAGCTCCGTGAAACTTGACAAAATGAAGTAGTTCTAAGTTCTATCTCTATGGTTTGTTTCCTCTTGAAGTACCCCATGCAGAGACTGGCAAAGAACACTTTCGTTTGAAAGGGGTTGCCAAGCTTCCAAAAAAGTACTAGTTTGCTGAAATCTCAGCAACCATTTTTTCACCAAATCTTGATGATACTTGGTGGTAATGATCAGTTCACTAATCCCACTTGGCTGCCCAACTTTCAATCTTCTAGGTTCAAGCGTTCGTTTCCAGTAACAGTTTGAATTTTTAGGTTTCACTCTGTTTCCTGCTATATAGATAGATGTGTTTGAAACTCTAAATCAAACACGGTTTGTGCTAGCTCCTTGAAACTTGACCAAATGAAGTAGTTCTAAGTTCTATCTCTATGGTTTGTTTCCTCTTGAAGTACCCCATGCAGAGACTGGCAAAGAACACTTTCTTTTAAAGGGGTTGCCAAGCTTCCAAAAAACTACTAGTTTGCTGAAATCTCAGCAAACATTTTTTCACCAAATCTTGATGATACTTGGTGGTAATGATCAGTTCACTAAGCCCACTTGGCTGCCCAATTTTCACTCTTCTAGGTTCAAGCGTTCGTTTCCAGTAACACTTTGAATTTTTAGGTTTCACTCTGTTTTCTGCTATATAGATAGATGTGTTTGAAACTCTAAATCAAACACGGTTTGTGCTAGCTACTTGAAACTTGACCAAATGAAGTAGTTCTAAGTTCTATCTCTATGGTTTGTTTCCTCTTGAAATACCCCATGCAGAGACTGGCGAAAAACACTTTCGTTTGAAAGGGGTTGCCAAGCTTCCAAAAAACTACTAGTTTGCTGAAATCTCAGCAAACATTTTTTCACCAAATCTTGATGATACTTGGTGGTAATGATCAGTTCACTAATCCCACTTGGCTGCCCAACTTTCAATCTTCTAGGTTCAAGCGTTCGTTTCCAGTAACAGTTTGAATTTTTAGGTTTCACTCTGTTTTCTGCTATATAGATAGATGTGTTTGAAACTCTAAATCAAACACGGTTTGTGCTAGCTCCGTGAAACTTGACAAAATGAAGTAGTTCTAAGTTCTATCTCTATGGTTTGTTTCCTCTTGAAGTACCCCATGCAGAGACTGGCAAAGAACACTTTCGTTTGAAAGGGGTTGCCATGCTTCCAAAAAACTACTAGTTTGCTGAAATCTCAGCAACCATTTTTTCACCAAATCTTGATGATACTTGGTGGTAATGATCAGTTCACTAAGCCCACTTGGCTGCCCAATTTTCACTCTTCTAGGTTCAAGCGTTCGTTTCCAGTAACACTTTGAATTTTTAGGTTTCACTCTGTTTTCTGCTATATAGATAGATGTGTTTGAAACTCTAAATCAAACACGGTTTGTGCTAGCTCCTTGGAACTTGACCAAATGAAGTAGTTCTAAGTTCTATCTCTATGGTTTGTTTCCTCTTGAAGTACCCCATGCAGAGACTGGCGAAAAACACTTTCGTTTGAAAGGGGTTGCCAAGCTTCCAAAAATCTACTAGTTTGCTGAAATCTCAGCAAACATTTTTTCACCAAATCTTGATGATACTTGGTGGTAATGATCAGTTCACTAATCCCACTTGGCTGCCCAACTTTCAATCTTCTAGGTTCAAGCGTTCGTTTCCAGTAACAGTTTGAATTTTTAGGTTTCACTCTGTTTTCTGCTATATAGATAGATGTGTTTGAAACTCTAAATCAAACACGGTTTGTGCTAGCTCCGTGAAACTTGACAAAATGAAGTAGATCTAAGTTCTATCTCTATGGTTTGTTTCCTCTTGAAGTACCCCATGCAGAGACTGGCGAAGAACACTTTCGTTTGAAAGGGGTTGCCAAGCTTCCAAAAAACTACTAGTTTGCTGAAATCTCAGCAAACATTTTTTCACCAAATCTTGATGATACTTGGTGGTAATGATCAGTTCACTAATCCCACTTGGCTGCCCAACTTTCACTCTTCTAGGTTCAAGCGTTCGTTTCCAGTAACAGTTTGAATTTTTAGGTTTCACTCTGTTTTCTGCTATATAGATAGATGTCTTTGAAACTCTAAATCAAACACGGTTTGTGCTAGCTTTGTGAAACTTGACAAAATGAAGTAGTTCTAAGTTCTATCTCTATGGTTTGTTTCCTCTTGAAGTACCCCATGCAGAGACTGGCAAAGAACACTTTCGTTTGAAAGGGGTTGCCAAGCTTCCAAAAAACTACTCGTTTGCTGAAATCTCAGCAACCATTTTTTCACCAAATCTTGATGATACTTGGTGGTAATGATCAGTTCACTAATCCCACTTGGCTGCCCAACTTTCAATCTTCTAGGTTCAAGCGTTCGTTTCCAGTAACAGTTTGAAATTTTAGGTTTCACTCTGTTTTCTGCTATATAGATAGATGTGTTTGAAACTCTAAATCAAACACGGTTTGTGCTAGCTCCGTGAAACTTGACAAAATGAAGTAGTTCTAAGTTCTATCTCTATGCTTTGTTTCCTCTTGAAGTACCCCATGCAGAGACTGGCAAAGAACACTTTCGTTTGAAAGGGGTTGCCAAGCTTCCAAAAAACTACTAGTTTACTGAAATATCAGCAACCATTTTTTCACCAAATCTTGATGATACTTGGTGGTAATGATCAGTTCACTAAGCCCACTTGGCTGCCCAATTTTCACTCTTCTAGGTTCAAGCGTTCGTTTCCAGTAACACTTTGAATTTTTAGGTTTCACTCTGTTTTCTGCTATATAGATAGATGTGTTTGAAACTCTAAATCAAACACGGTTTGTGCTAGCTCCTTGGAACTTGACCAAATGAAGTAGTTCTAAGTTCTATCTCTATGGTTTGTTTCCTCTTGAAGTACCCCATGCAGAGACTGGCGAAAAACACTTTCGTTTGAAAGGGGTTGCCAAGCTTCCAAAAATCTACTAGTTTGCTGAAATCTCAGCAAACATTTTTTCACCAAATCTTGATGATACTTGGTGGTAATGATCAGTTCACTAATCCCACTTGGCTGCCCAACTTTCAATCTTCTAGGTTCAAGCGTTCGTTTCCAGTAACAGTTTGAATTTTTAGGTTTCACTCTGTTTTCTGCTATATAGATAGATGTGTTTGAAACTCTAAATCAAACACGGTTTGTGCTAGCTCCGTGAAACTTGACAAAATGAAGTAGATCTAAGTTCTATCTCTATGGTTTGTTTCCTCTTGAAGTACCCCATGCAGAGACTGGCGAAGAACACTTTCGTTTGAAAGGGGTTGCCAAGCTTCCAAAAAACTACTAGTTTGCTGAAATCTCAGCAAACATTTTTTCACCAAATCTTGATGATACTTGGTGGTAATGATCAGTTCACTAATCCCACTTGGCTGCCCAACTTTCACTCTTCTAGGTTCAAGCGTTCGTTTCCAGTAACAGTTTGAATTTTTAGGTTTCACTCTGTTTTCTGCTATATAGATAGATGTGTTTGAAACTCTAAATCAAACACGGTTTGTGCTAGCTTTGTGAAACTTGACAAAATGAAGTAGTTCTAAGTTCTATCTCTATGGTTTGTTTCCTCTTGAAGTACCCCATGCAGAGACTGGCAAAGAACACTTTCGTTTGAAAGGGGTTGCCAAGCTTCCAAAAAACTACTCGTTTGCTGAAATCTCAGCAAACATTTTTTCACCAAATCTTGATGATACTTGGTGGTAATGATCAGTTCACTAAGCCCACTTGGCTGCCCAATTTTCACTCTTCTAGGTTCAAGCGTTCGTTTCCAGTAACACTTTGAATTTTTGGGTTTCACTCTGTTTTCTGCTATATAGATAGATGTGTTTGAAACTCTAAATCAAACACGGTTTGTGCTAGCTCCTTGAAACTTGACAAAATGAAGTAGTTCAAAGTTCTATCTCTATGGTTTGTTTCCTCCTGAAGTACCCCATGCAGAGACTGGCGAAAAACACTTTCGTTTGAAAGGGGTTGCCAAGCTTCCAAAAAACTACTAGTTTGCTGAAATCTCAGCAAACATTTTTTCACCAAATCTTGATGATACTTGGTGGTAATGATCAGTTCACTAATCCCACTTGGCTGCCCAACTTTCAATCTTCTAGGTTCAAGCGTTCGTTTCCAGTAACAGTTTGAATTTTTAGGTTTCACTCTGTTTTCTGCTATATAGATAGATGTGTTTGAAACTCTAAATCAAACACGGTTTGTGCTAGCTCCGTGAAACTTGACAAAATGAAGTAGTTCTATGTTCTATCTCTATGCTTTGTTTCCTCTTGAAGTACCCCATGCAGAGACTGGCAAAGAACACTTTCGTTTGAAAGGGGTTGCCAAGCTTCCAAAAAACTACTAGTTTGCTGAAATCTCAGCAACCATTTTTTCACCAAATCTTGATGATACTTGGTGGTAATGATCAGTTCACTAATCCCACTTGGCTGCCCAACTTTCAATCTTCTAGGTTCAAGCGTTCGTTTCCAGTAACAGTTTGAAATTTTAGGTTTCACTCTGTTTTCTGCTATATAGATAGATGTGTTTGAAACTCTAAATCAAACACGGTTTGTGCTAGCTCCGTGAAACTTGACAAAATGAAGTAGTTCTAAGTTCTATCTCTATGCTTTGTTTCCTCTTGAAGTACCCCATGCAGAGACTGGCAAAGAACACTTTCGTTTGAAAGGGGTTGCCAAGCTTCCAAAAAACTACTAGTTTGCTGAAATCTCAGCAACCATTTTTTCACCAAATCTTGATGATACTTGGTGGTAATGATCAGTTCACTAAGCCCACTTGGCTGCCCAATTTTCACTCTCCTAGGTTCAAGCGTTCGTTTCCAGTAACACTTTGAATTTTTAGGTTTCACTCTGTTTTCTGCTATATAGATAGATGTGTTTGAAACTCTAAATCAAACACGGTTTGTGCTAGCTCCTTGAAACTTGACCAAATGAAGTAGTTCTAAGTTCTATCTCTATGGTTTATTTCCTCCTGAAGTACCCCATGCAGAGACTGGCGAAAAACACTTTCGTTTTAAAGGGGTTGCCAAGCTTCCAAAAAACTACTAGTTTGCTGAAATCTCAGCAAACATTTTTTCACCAAATCTTGATGATACTTGGTGGTAATGATCAGTTCACTAATCCCACTTGGCTGCCCAACTTTCAATCTTCTAGGTTCAAGCGTTCGTTTCCAGTAACAGTTTGAATTTTTAGGTTTCACTCTGTTTTCTGCTATATAGATAGATGTGTTTGAAACTCTAAATCAAACACGGTTTGTGCTAGCTCCTTGAAACTTGACCAAATGAAGTAGTTCTAAGTTCTATCTCTATGGTTTGTTTCCTCCTGAAGTACCCCATGCAGAGACTGGCGAAAAACACTTTCGTTTTAAAGGGGTTGCCAAGCTTCCAAAAAACTACAAGTTTGCTGAAATCTCAGCAAACATTTTTTCACCAAATCTTGATGATACTTGGTGGTAATGATCAGTTCACTAATCCCACTTGGCTGCCCAACTTTCAATCTTCTAGGTTCAAGCGTTCGTTTCCAGTAACAGTTTGAATTTTTAGGTTTCACTCTGTTTTCTGCTATATAGATAGATGTGTTTGAAACTCTGAATCAAACACGGTTTGTGCTAGCTCCGTGAAACTTGACAAAATGAAGTAGTTCTAAGTTCTATCTCTATGGTTTGTTTCCTCTTGAAGTACCCCATGCAGAGACTGGCAAAGAACACTTTCGTTTGAAAGGGGTTGCCAAGCTTCCAAAAAACTACTAGTTTGCTGAAATCTCAGCAAACATTTTTTCACCAAATCTTGATTATACTTGGTGGTAATGATCAGTTCACTAAGCCAACTTGGCTGCCCAACTTTCACTCTTCTAGGTTCAAGCGTTCGTTTCCAGTAACACTTTGAATTTTTAGGTTTCACTCTTTTTTCTGCTATATAGATAGATGTGTTTGAAACTCTAAATCAAACACGGTTTGTGCTAGCTCCTTGAAACTTGACCAAATGAAGTAGTTCTAAGTTCTATCTCTATGGTTTGTTTCCTCCTGAAGTACCCCATGCAGAGACTGGCGAAAAACACTTTCGTTTTAAAGGGGTTGCCAAGCTTCCAAAAAACTACTAGTTTGCTGAAATCTCAGCAAACATTTTTTCACCAAATCTTGATGATACTTGGTGGTAATGATCAGTTCACTAATCCCACTTGGCTGCCCAACTTTCAATCTTCTAGGTTCAAGCGTTCGTTTCCAGTAACAGTTTGAATTTTTAGGTTTCTCTCTGTTTTCTGCTATATAGATAGATGTGTTTGAAACTCTAAATCAAACACGGTTTGTGCTAGCTCCGTGAAACTTGACAAAATGAAGTAGTTCTAAGTTCTATCTCTATGGTTTGTTTCCTCTTGAAGTACCCCATGCAGAGACTGGCAAAGAACACTTTCGTTTGAAAGGGGTTGCCAAGCTTCCAAAAAACTACTAGTTTGCTGAAATCTCAGCAAACATTTTTTCACCAAATCTTGATGATACTTGGTGGTAATGATCAGTTCACTAAGCCCACTTGGCTGCCCAATTTTCACTCTTCTAGGTTCAAGCGTTCGTTTCCAGTAACACTTTGAATTTTTAGGTTTCACTCTGTTTTCTGCTATATAGATAGATGTGTTTGAAACTCTAAATCAAACACGCTTTGTGCTAGCTCCTTGAAACTTGACCAAATGAAGTAGTTCTAAGTTCTATCTCTATGGTTTGTTTCCTCTTGAAGTACCCCATGCAGAGACTGGCGAAAAACACTTTTGTTTTAAAGGGGTTGCCAAGCTTCCAAAAAACTACTAGTTTGCTGAAATCTCAGCAACCATTTTTTCACCAAATCTTGATGATACTTATTGGTAATGATCAGTTCACTAATCCCACTTGGCTGCCCAACTTTCAATCTTCTAGGTTCAAGCGTTCATTTCCAGTAACAGTTTGAATTTTTAGGTTTCACTCTGTTTCCTGCTATATAGATAGAGGTGTTTGAAACTCTAAATCAAACACGGTTTTTGCTAGCTCCGTGAAACTTGACAAAATGAAGTAGTTCTAAGTTCTATCTCTATGGTTTGTTTCCTCTTGAAGTACCCCATGCAGAGACTGGCAAAGAACACTTTCGTTTTAAAGGGGTTGCCAAGCTTTTAAAAAACTACTAGTTTGCTGAAATCTCAGCAAACATTTTTTCACCAAATCTTGATGATACTTGGTGGTAATGATCAGTTCACTAAGCCCACTTGGCTGCCCAATTTTCACTCTTCTAGGTTCAAGCGTTCGTTTCCAGTAACACTTTGAATTTTTAGGTTTCACTCTGTTTTCTGCTATATAGATAGATGTGTTTGAAACTCTAAATCAAACACGGTTTGTGCTAGCTACTTGAAACTTGACCAAATGAAGTAGTTCTAAGTTCTATCTCTATGGTTTGTTTCCTCTTGAAATACCCCATGCAGAGACTGGCGAAAAACACTTTCGTTTGAAAGGGGTTGCCAAGCTTCCAAAAAACTACTAGTTTGCTGAAATCTCAGCAAACATTTTTTCACCAAATCTTGATGATACTTGGTGGTAATGATCAGTTCACTAATCCCACTTGGCTGCCCAACTTTCAATCTTCTAGGTTCAAGCGTTCGTTTCCAGTAACAGTTTGAATTTTTAGGTTTCACTCTGTTTTCTGCTATATAGATAGATGTGTTTGAAACTCTAAATCAAACACGGTTTGTGCTAGCTCCGTGAAACTTGACAAAATGAAGTAGTTCTAAGTTCTATCTCTATGGTTTGTTTCCTCTTGAAGTACCCCATGCAGAGACTGGCAAAGAACACTTTCGTTTGAAAGGGGTTGCCAAGCTTCCAAAAAACTACTAGTTTGCTGAAATCTCAGCAACCATTTTTTCACCAAATCTTGATGATACTTGGTGGTAATGATCAGTTCACTAAGCCCACTTGGCTGCCCAATTTTCACTCTTCTAGGTTCAAGCGTTCGTTTCCAGTAACACTTTGAATTTTTAGGTTTCACTCTGTTTTCTGCTATATAGATAGATGTGTTTGAAACTCTAAATCAAACACGGTTTGTGCTAGCTCCTTGAAACTTGACCAAATGAAGTAGTTCTAAGTTCTATCTCTATGGTTTGTTTCCTCTTGAAGTACCCCATGCAGAGACTGGCGAAAAACACTTTCGTTTGAAAGGGGTTGCCAAGCTTCCAAAAATCTACTAGTTTGCTGAAATCTCAGCAAACATTTTTTCACCAAATCTTGATGATACTTGGTGGTAATGATCAGTTCACTAATCCCACTTGGCTGCCCAACTTTCAATCTTCTAGGTTCAAGCGTTCGTTTCCAGTAACAGTTTGAATTTTTAGGTTTCACTCTGTTTCCTGCTATATAGATAGATGTGTTTGAAACTCTAAATCAAACACGGTTTGTGCTAGCTCCGTGAAACTTGACAAAATGAAGTAGTTCTAAGTTCTATCTCTATGGTTTGTTTCCTCTTGAAGTACCCCATGCAGAGACTGGCAAAGAACACTTTCGTTTGAAAGGGGTTGCCAAGCTTCCAAAAAACTACTAGTTTGCTGAAATCTCAGCAACCATTTTTTCACCAAATCTTGATGATACTTGGTGGTAATGATCAGTTCACTAAGCCCACTTGGCTGCCCAATTTTCACTCTTCTAGGTTCAAGCGTTCGTTTCCAGTAACACTTTGAATTTTTAGGTTTCACTCTGTTTTCTCCTATATAGATAGATGTGTTTGAAACTCTAAATCAAACACGGTTTGTGCTAGCTCCTTGAAACTTGACCAAATGAAGTAGTTCTAAGTTCTATCTCTATGGTTTGTTTCCTCTTGAAGTACCCCATGCAGAGACTGGCGAAAAACACTTTCGTTTGAAAGGGGTTGCCAAGCTTCCAAAAATCTACTAGTTTGCTGAAATCTCAGCAAACCTTTTTTCCCCAAATCTTGATGATACTTGGTGGTAATGATCAGTTCACTAATCCCACTTGGCTGCCCAACTTTCAATCTTCTAGGTTCAAGCGTTCGTTTCCAGTAACAGTTTGAATTTTTAGGTTTCACTCTGTTTCCTGCTATATAGATAGATGTGTTTGAAACTCTAAATCAAACACGGTTTGTGCTAGCTCCGTGAAACTTGACAAAATCAAGTAGTTCTATCTTCTATCTCTATGGTTTGTTTCCTCTTGAAGAACCCCATGCAGAGACTGGCAAAGAACTCTTTCGTTTGACAGGGGTTGCCAAGCTTCCAAAAAACTACTAGTTTGCTGAAATCTCAGCAACCATTTTTTCACCAAATCTTGATGATACTTGGTGGTAATGATCAGTTCACTAATCCCACTTGGCTGCCCAACTTTCAATCTTCTAGGTTCAAGCGTTCGTTTCCAGTAACAGTTTGAATTTTTAGGTTTCACTCTGTTTCCTGCTATATAGATAGATGTGTTTGAAACTCTTAATCAAACACGGTTTGTGCTAGCTCCTTGAAACTTGACCAAATGAAGTAGTTCTAAGTTCTATCTCTATGGTTTGTTTCCTCTTGAAGTACCCCATGCAGAGACTGGCAAAGAACACTTTCGTTTTAAAGGGGTTGCCAAGCTTCCAAAAAACTACTAGTTTGCTGAAATCTCAGCAAACATTTTTTCACCAAATCTTGATGATACTTGGTGGTAATGATCAGTTCACTAAGCCCACTTGGCTGCCCAATTTTCACTCTTCTAGGTTCAAGCGTTCGTTTCCAGTAACACTTTGAATTTTTAGGTTTCACTCTGTTTTCTGCTATATAGATAGATGTGTTTGAAACTCTAAATCAAACACGGTTTGTGCTAGCTACTTGAAACTTGACCAAATGAAGTAGTTCTAAGTTCTATCTCTATGGTTTGTTTCCTCTTGAAATACCCCATGCAGAGACTGGCGAAAAACACTTTCGTTTGAAAGGGGTTGCCAAGCTTCCAAAAAACTACTAGTTTGCTGAAATCTCAGCAAACATTTTTTCACCAAATCTTGATGATACTTGGTGGTAATGATCAGTTCACTAATCCCACTTGGCTGCCCAACTTTCAATCTTCTAGGTTCAAGCGTTCGTTTCCAGTAACAGTTTGAATTTTTAGGTTTCACTCTGTTTCCTGCTATATAGATAGATGTGTTTGAAACTCTAAATCAAACACGGTTTTTGCTAGCTCCGTGAAACTTGACAAAATGAAGTAGTTCTAAGTTCTATCTCTATGGTTTGTTTCCTCTTGAAGTACCCCATGCAGAGACTGGCAAAGAACACTTTCGTTTTAAAGGGGTTGCCAAGCTTCCAAAAAACTACTAGTTTGCTGAAATCTCAGCAAACATTTTTTCACCAAATCTTGATGATACTTGGTGGTAATGATCAGTTCACTAAGCCCACTTGGCTGCCCAATTTTCACTCTTCTAGGTTCAAGCGTTCGTTTCCAGTAACACTTTGAATTTTTAGGTTTCACTCTGTTTTCTGCTATATAGATAGATGTGTTTGAAACTCTAAATCAAACACGGTTTGTGCTAGCTACTTGAAACTTGACCAAATGAAGTAGTTCTAAGTTCTATCTCTATGGTTTGTTTCCTCTTGAAATACCCCATGCAGAGACTGGCGAAAAACACTTTCGTTTGAAAGGGGTTGCCAAGCTTCCAAAAAACTACTAGTTTGCTGAAATATCAGCAAACATTTTTTCACCAAATCTTGATGATACTTGGTGGTAATGATCAGTTCACTAATCCCACTTGGCTGCCCAACTTTCAATCTTCTAGGTTCAAGCGTTCGTTTCCAGTAACAGTTTGAATTTTTAGGTTTCACTCTGTTTTCTGCTATATAGATAGATGTGTTTGAAACTCTAAATCAAACACGGTTTGTGCTAGCTCCGTGAAACTTGACAAAATGAAGTAGTTCTAAGTTCTATCTCTATGGTTTGTTTCCTCTTGAAGTACCCCATGCAGAGACTGGCAAAGAACACTTTCGTTTGAAAGGGGTTGCCAAGCTTCCAAAAAACTACTAGTTTGCTGAAATCTCAGCAACCATTTTTTCACCAAATCTTGATGATACTTGGTGGTAATGATCAGTTCACTAAGCCCACTTGGCTGCCCAATTTTCACTCTTCTAGGTTCAAGCGTTCGTTTCCAGTAACACTTTGAATTTTTAGGTTTCACTCTGTTTTCTGCTATATAGATAGATGTGTTTGAAACTCTAAATCAAACACGGTTTGTGCTAGCTCCGTGAAACTTGACAAAATGAAGTAGTTCTAAGTTCTATCTCTATGGTTTGTTTCCTCTTGAAGTACCCCATGCAGAGACTGGCAAAGAACACTTTCGTTTGAAAGGGGTTGCCAAGCTTCCAAAAAACTACTAGTTTGCTGAAATCTCAGCAACCATTTTTTCACCAAATCTTGATGATACTTGGTGGTAATGATCAGTTCACTAAGCCCACTTGGCTGCCCAATTTTCACTCTTCTAGGTTCAAGCGTTCGTTTCCAGTAACACTTTGAATTTTTAGGTTTCACTCTGTTTTCTGCTATATAGATAGATGTGTTTGAAACTCTAAATCAAACACGGTTTGTGCTAGCTCCTTGAAACTTGACCAAATGAAGTAGTTCTAAGTTCTATCTCTATGGTTTGTTTCCTCTTGAAGTACCCCATGCAGAGACTGGCGAAAAACACTTTCGTTTGAAAGGGGTTGCCAAGCTTCCAAAAATCTACTAGTTTGCTGAAATCTCAGCAAACATTTTTTCACCAAATCTTGATGATACTTGGTGGTAATGATCAGTTCACTAATCCCACTTGGCTGCCCAACTTTCAATCTTCTAGGTTCAAGCGTTCGTTTCCAGTAACAGTTTGAATTTTTAGGTTTCACTCTGTTTCCTGCTATATAGATAGATGTGTTTGAAACTCTAAATCAAACACGGTTTGTGCTAGCTCCGTGAAACTTGACAAAATGAAGTAGTTCTAAGTTCTATCTCTATGGTTTGTTTCCTCTTGAAGTACCCCATGCAGAGACTGGCAAAGAACACTTTCGTTTGAAAGGGGTTGCCAAGATTCCAAAAAACTACTAGTTTGCTGAAATCTCAGCAACCATTTTTTCACCAAATCTTGATGATACTTGGTGGTAATGATCAGTTCACTAAGCCCACTTGGCTGCCCAATTTTCACTCTTCTAGGTTCAAGCGTTCGTTTCCAGTAACACTTTGAATTTTTAGGTTTCACTCTGTTTTCTCCTATATAGATAGATGTGTTTGAAACTCTAAATCAAACACGGTTTGTGCTAGCTCCTTGAAACTTGACCAAATGAAGTAGTTCTAAGTTCTATCTCTATGGTTTGTTTCCTCTTGAAGTACCCCATGCAGAGACTGGCGAAAAACACTTTCGTTTGAAAGGGGTTGCCAAGCTTCCAAAAATCTACTAGTTTGCTGAAATCTCAGCAAACCTTTTTTCCCCAAATCTTGATGATACTTGGTGGTAATGATCAGTTCACTAATCCCACTTGGCTGCCCAACTTTCAATCTTCTAGGTTCAAGCGTTCGTTTCCAGTAACAGTTTGAATTTTTAGGTTTCACTCTGTTTCCTGCTATATAGATAGATGTGTTTGAAACTCTAAATCAAACACGGTTTGTGCTAGCTCCGTGAAACTTGACAAAATCAAGTAGTTCTATCTTCTATCTCTATGGTTTGTTTCCTCTTGAAGAACCCCATGGAGAGACTGGCAAAGAACTCTTTCGTTTGAAAGGGGTTGCCAAGCTTCCAAAAAACTACTAGTTTGCTGAAATCTCAGCAACCATTTTTTCACCAAATCTTGATGATACTTGGTGGTAATGATCAGTTCACTAATCCCACTTGGCTGCCCAACTTTCAATCTTCTAGGTTCAAGCGTTCGTTTCCAGTAACAGTTTGAATTTTTAGGTTTCACTCTGTTTCCTGCTATATAGATAGATGTGTTTGAAACTCTTAATCAAACACGGTTTGTGCTAGCTCCTTGAAACTTGACCAAATGAAGTAGTTCTAAGTTCTATCTCTATGGTTTGTTTCCTCTTGAAGTACCCCATGCAGAGACTGGCAAAGAACACTTTCGTTTTAAAGGGGTTGCCAAGCTTCCAAAAAACTACTAGTTTGCTGAAATCTCAGCAAACATTTTTTCACCAAATCTTGATGATACTTGGTGGTAATGATCAGTTCACTAAGCCCACTTGGCTGCCCAATTTTCACTCTTCTAGGTTCAAGCGTTCGTTTCCAGTAACACTTTGAATTTTTAGGTTTCACTCTGTTTTCTGCTATATAGATAGATGTGTTTGAAACTCTAAATCAAACACGGTTTGTGCTAGCTACTTGAAACTTGACCAAATGAAGTAGTTCTAAGTTCTATCTCTATGGTTTGTTTCCTCTTGAAATACCCCATGCAGAGACTGGCGAAAAACACTTTCGTTTGAAAGGGGTTGCCAAGCTTCCAAAAAACTACTAGTTTGCTGAAATCTCAGCAAACATTTTTTCACCAAATCTTGATGATACTTGGTGGTAATGATCAGTTCACTAATCCCACTTGGCTGCCCAACTTTCAATCTTCTAGGTTCAAGCGTTCGTTTCCAGTAACAGTTTGAATTTTTAGGTTTCACTCTGTTTCCTGCTATATAGATACAGGTGTTTGAAACTCTAAATCAAACACGGTTTTTGCTAGCTCCGTGAAACTTGACAAAATGAAGTAGTTCTAAGTTCTATCTCTATGGTTTGTTTCCTCTTGAAGTACCCCATGCAGAGACTGGCAAAGAACACTTTCGTTTTAAAGGGGTTGCCAAGCTTCCAAAAAACTACTAGTTTGCTGAAATCTCAGCAAACATTTTTTCACCAAATCTTGATGATACTTGGTGGTAATGATCAGTTCACTAAGCCCACTTGGCTGCCCAATTTTCACTCTTCTAGGTTCAAGCGTTCGTTTCCAGTAACACTTTGAATTTTTAGGTTTCACTCTGTTTTCTGCTATATAGATAGATGTGTTTGAAACTCTAAATCAAACACGGTTTGTGCTAGCTACTTGAAACTTGACCAAATGAAGTAGTTCTAAGTTCTATCTCTATGGTTTGTTTCCTCTTGAAATACCCCATGCAGAGACTGGCGAAAAACACTTTCGTTTGAAAGGGGTTGCCAAGCTTCCAAAAAACTACTAGTTTGCTGAAATCTCAGCAAACATTTTTTCACCAAATCTTGATGATACTTGGTGGTAATGATCAGTTCACTAATCCCACTTGGCTGCCCAACTTTCAATCTTCTAGGTTCAAGCGTTCGTTTCCAGTAACAGTTTGAATTTTTAGGTTTCACTCTGTTTCCTGCTATATAGATAGATGTGTTTGAAACTCTAAATCAAACACGGTTTGTGCTAGCTCCGTGAAACTTGACAAAATGAAGTAGTTCTAAGTTCTATCTCTATGGTTTGTTTCCTCTTGAAGTACCCCATGCAGAGACTGGCAAAGAACACTTTCGTTTGAAAGGGGTTGCCAAGCTTCCAAAAAACTACTAGTTTGCTGAAATCTCAGCAACCATTTTTTCACCAAATCTTGATGATACTTGGTGGTAATGATCAGTTCACTAATCCCACTTGGCTGCCCAACTTTCAATCTTCTAGGTTCAAGCGTTCGTTTCCAGTAACAGTTTGAATTTTTAGGTTTCACTCTGTTTCCTGCTATATAGATAGATGTGTTTGAAACTCTAAATCAAACACGGTTTGTGCTAGCTCCTTGAAACTTGACCAAATGAAGTAGTTCTAAGTTCTATCTCTATGGTTTGTTTCCTCTTGAAGTACCCCATGCAGAGACTGGCAAAGAACACTTTCTTTTAAAGGGGTTGCCAAGCTTCCAAAAAACTACTAGTTTGCTGAAATCTCAGCAAACATTTTTTCACCAAATCTTGATGATACTTGGTGGTAATGATCAGTTCACTAAGCCCACTTGGCTGCCCAATTTTCACTCTTCTAGGTTCAAGCGTTCGTTTCCAGTAACACTTTGAATTTTTAGGTTTCACTCTGTTTTCTGCTATATAGATAGATGTGTTTGAAACTCTAAATCAAACACGGTTTGTGCTAGCTACTTGAAACTTGACCAAATGAAGTAGTTCTAAGTTCTATCTCTATGGTTTGTTTCCTCTTGAAATACCCCATGCAGAGACTGGCGAAAAACACTTTCGTTTGAAAGGGGTTGCCAAGCTTCCAAAAAACTACTAGTTTGCTGAAATCTCAGCAAACATTTTTTCACCAAATCTTGATGATACTTGGTGGTAATGATCAGTTCACTAATCCCACTTGGCTGCCCAACTTTCAATCTTCTAGGTTCAAGCGTTCGTTTCCAGTAACAGTTTGAATTTTTAGGTTTCACTCTGTTTTCTGCTATATAGATAGATGTGTTTGAAACTCTAAATCAAACACGGTTTGTGCTAGCTCCGTGAAACTTGACAAAATGAAGTAGTTCTAAGTTCTATCTCTATGGTTTGTTTCCTCTTGAAGTACCCCATGCAGAGACTGGCAAAGAACACTTTCGTTTGAAAGGGGTTGCCATGCTTCCAAAAAACTACTAGTTTGCTGAAATCTCAGCAACCATTTTTTCACCAAATCTTGATGATACTTGGTGGTAATGATCAGTTCACTAAGCCCACTTGGCTGCCCAATTTTCACTCTTCTAGGTTCAAGCGTTCGTTTCCAGTAACACTTTGAATTTTTAGGTTTCACTCTGTTTTCTGCTATATAGATAGATGTGTTTGAAACTCTAAATCAAACACGGTTTGTGCTAGCTCCTTGGAACTTGACCAAATGAAGTAGTTCTAAGTTCTATCTCTATGGTTTGTTTCCTCTTGAAGTACCCCATGCAGAGACTGGCGAAAAACACTTTCGTTTGAAAGGGGTTGCCAAGCTTCCAAAAATCTACTAGTTTGCTGAAATCTCAGCAAACATTTTTTCACCAAATCTTGATGATACTTGGTGGTAATGATCAGTTCACTAATCCCACTTGGCTGCCCAACTTTCAATCTTCTAGGTTCAAGCGTTCGTTTCCAGTAACAGTTTGAATTTTTAGGTTTCACTCTGTTTTCTGCTATATAGATAGATGTGTTTGAAACTCTAAATCAAACACGGTTTGTGCTAGCTCCGTGAAACTTGACAAAATGAAGTAGATCTAAGTTCTATCTCTATGGTTTGTTTCCTCTTGAAGTACCCCATGCAGAGACTGGCGAAGAACACTTTCGTTTGAAAGGGGTTGCCAAGCTTCCAAAAAACTACTAGTTTGCTGAAATCTCAGCAAACATTTTTTCACCAAATCTTGATGATACTTGGTGGTAATGATCAGTTCACTAATCCCACTTGGCTGCCCAACTTTCACTCTTCTAGGTTCAAGCGTTCGTTTCCAGTAACAGTTTGAATTTTTAGGTTTCACTCTGTTTTCTGCTATATAGATAGATGTCTTTGAAACTCTAAATCAAACACGGTTTGTGCTAGCTTTGTGAAACTTGACAAAATGAAGTAGTTCTAAGTTCTATCTCTATGGTTTGTTTCCTCTTGAAGTACCCCATGCAGAGACTGGCAAAGAACACTTTCGTTTGAAAGGGGTTGCCAAGCTTCCAAAAAACTACTCGTTTGCTGAAATCTCAGCAAACATTTTTTCACCAAATCTTGATGATACTTGGTGGTAATGATCAGTTCACTAAGCCCACTTGGCTGCCCAATTTTCACTCTTCTAGGTTCAAGCGTTCGTTTCCAGTAACACTTTGAATTTTTGGGTTTCACTCTGTTTTCTGCTATATAGATAGATGTGTTTGAAACTCTAAATCAAACACGGTTTGTGCTAGCTCCTTGAAACTTGACAAAATGAAGTAGTTCAAAGTTCTATCTCTATGGTTTTTTTCCTCTTGAAGTACCCCATGCAGAGACTGGCGAAAAACACTTTCGTTTGAAAGGGGTTGCCAAGCTTCCAAAAAACTACTAGTTTGCTGAAATCTCAGCAAACATTTTTTCACCAAATCTTGATGATACTTGGTGGTAATGATCAGTTCACTAATCCCACTTGGCTGCCCAACTTTCAATCTTCTAGGTTCAAGCGTTCGTTTCCAGTAACAGTTTGAATTTTTAGGTTTCACTCTGTTTTCTGCTATATAGATAGATGTGTTTGAAACTCTAAATCAAACACGGTTTGTGCTAGCTCCGTGAAACTTGACAAAATGAAGTAGTTCTAAGTTCTATCTCTATGCTTTGTTTCCTCTTGAAGTACCCCATGCAGAGACTGGCAAAGAACACTTTCGTTTGAAAGGGGTTGCCAAGCTTCCAAAAAACTACTAGTTTGCTGAAATCTCAGCAACCATTTTTTCACCAAATCTTGATGATACTTGGTGGTAATGATCAGTTCACTAATCCCACTTGGCTGCCCAACTTTCAATCTTCTAGGTTCAAGCGTTCGTTTCCAGTAACAGTTTGAAATTTTAGGTTTCACTCTGTTTTCTGCTATATAGATAGATGTGTTTGAAACTCTAAATCAAACACGGTTTGTGCTAGCTCCGTGAAACTTGACAAAATGAAGTAGTTCTAAGTTCTATCTCTATGCTTTGTTTCCTCTTGAAGTACCCCATGCAGAGACTGGCAAAGAACACTTTCGTTTGAAAGGGGTTGCCAAGCTTCCAAAAAACTACTAGTTTACTGAAATATCAGCAACCATTTTTTCACCAAATCTTGATGATACTTGGTGGTAATGATCAGTTCACTAAGCCCACTTGGCTGCCCAATTTTCACTCTTCTAGGTTCAAGCGTTCGTTTCCAGTAACACTTTGAATTTTTAGGTTTCACTCTGTTTTCTGCTATATAGATAGATGTGTTTGAAACTCTAAAT
This sequence comes from Callospermophilus lateralis, assembly GCF_048772815.1. Classification (NCBI taxonomy): domain Eukaryota; kingdom Metazoa; phylum Chordata; class Mammalia; order Rodentia; family Sciuridae; genus Callospermophilus; species Callospermophilus lateralis. The sequence goes on along the minus strand of NW_027514725.1, from coordinate 108,936 downwards.
CAAACACGGTTTGTGCTAGCTCCTTGGAACTTGACCAAATGAAGTAGTTCTAAGTTCTATCTCTATGGTTTGTTTCCTCTTGAAGTACCCCATGCAGAGACTGGCGAAAAACACTTTCGTTTGAAAGGGGTTGCCAAGCTTCCAAAAATCTACTAGTTTGCTGAAATCTCAGCAAACATTTTTTCACCAAATCTTGATGATACTTGGTGGTAATGATCAGTTCACTAATCCCACTTGGCTGCCCAACTTTCAATCTTCTAGGTTCAAGCGTTCGTTTCCAGTAACAGTTTGAATTTTTAGGTTTCACTCTGTTTTCTGCTATATAGATAGATGTGTTTGAAACTCTAAATCAAACACGGTTTGTGCTAGCTCCGTGAAACTTGACAAAATGAAGTAGATCTAAGTTCTATCTCTATGGTTTGTTTCCTCTTGAAGTACCCCATGCAGAGACTGGCGAAGAACACTTTCGTTTGAAAGGGGTTGCCAAGCTTCCAAAAAACTACTAGTTTGCTGAAATCTCAGCAAACATTTTTTCACCAAATCTTGATGATACTTGGTGGTAATGATCAGTTCACTAATCCCACTTGGCTGCCCAACTTTCACTCTTCTAGGTTCAAGCGTTCGTTTCCAGTAACAGTTTGAATTTTTAGGTTTCACTCTGTTTTCTGCTATATAGATAGATGTGTTTGAAACTCTAAATCAAACACGGTTTGTGCTAGCTTTGTGAAACTTGACAAAATGAAGTAGTTCTAAGTTCTATCTCTATGGTTTGTTTCCTCTTGAAGTACCCCATGCAGAGACTGGCAAAGAACACTTTCGTTTGAAAGGGGTTGCCAAGCTTCCAAAAAACTACTCGTTTGCTGAAATCTCAGCAAACATTTTTTCACCAAATCTTGATGATACTTGGTGGTAATGATCAGTTCACTAAGCCCACTTGGCTGCCCAATTTTCACTCTTCTAGGTTCAAGCGTTCGTTTCCAGTAACACTTTGAATTTTTGGGTTTCACTCTGTTTTCTGCTATATAGATAGATGTGTTTGAAACTCTAAATCAAACACGGTTTGTGCTAGCTCCTTGAAACTTGACAAAATGAAGTAGTTCAAAGTTCTATCTCTATGGTTTGTTTCCTCCTGAAGTACCCCATGCAGAGACTGGCGAAAAACACTTTCGTTTGAAAGGGGTTGCCAAGCTTCCAAAAAACTACTAGTTTGCTGAAATCTCAGCAAACATTTTTTCACCAAATCTTGATGATACTTGGTGGTAATGATCAGTTCACTAATCCCACTTGGCTGCCCAACTTTCAATCTTCTAGGTTCAAGCGTTCGTTTCCAGTAACAGTTTGAATTTTTAGGTTTCACTCTGTTTTCTGCTATATAGATAGATGTGTTTGAAACTCTAAATCAAACACGGTTTGTGCTAGCTCCGTGAAACTTGACAAAATGAAGTAGTTCTATGTTCTATCTCTATGCTTTGTTTCCTCTTGAAGTACCCCATGCAGAGACTGGCAAAGAACACTTTCGTTTGAAAGGGGTTGCCAAGCTTCCAAAAAACTACTAGTTTGCTGAAATCTCAGCAACCATTTTTTCACCAAATCTTGATGATACTTGGTGGTAATGATCAGTTCACTAATCCCACTTGGCTGCCCAACTTTCAATCTTCTAGGTTCAAGCGTTCGTTTCCAGTAACAGTTTGAAATTTTAGGTTTCACTCTGTTTTCTGCTATATAGATAGATGTGTTTGAAACTCTAAATCAAACACGGTTTGTGCTAGCTCCGTGAAACTTGACAAAATGAAGTAGTTCTAAGTTCTATCTCTATGCTTTGTTTCCTCTTGAAGTACCCCATGCAGAGACTGGCAAAGAACACTTTCGTTTGAAAGGGGTTGCCAAGCTTCCAAAAAACTACTAGTTTGCTGAAATCTCAGCAACCATTTTTTCACCAAATCTTGATGATACTTGGTGGTAATGATCAGTTCACTAAGCCCACTTGGCTGCCCAATTTTCACTCTTCTAGGTTCAAGCGTTCGTTTCCAGTAACACTTTGAATTTTTAGGTTTCACTCTGTTTTCTGCTATATAGATAGATGTGTTTGAAACTCTAAATCAAACACGGTTTGTGCTAGCTCCTTGAAACTTGACCAAATGAAGTAGTTCTAAGTTGTATCTCTATGGTTTGTTTCCTCCTGAACTACCCCATGCAGAGACTGGCGAAAAACACTTTCGTTTGAAAGGGGTTGCCATGCTTCCAAAAAACTACTAGTTTGCTGAAATCTCAGCAAACATTTTTTCACCAAATCTTGATGATACTTGGTGGTAATGATCAGTTCACTAATCCCACTTGGCTGCCCAACTTTCACTCTTCTAGGTTCAAGCGTTCGTTTCCAGTAACACTTTGAATTTTTAGGTTTCACTCTGTTTTCTGCTATATAGATAGATGTGTTTGAAACTCTAAATCAAACACGGTTTGTGCTAGCTCCGTGAAACTTGACCAAATGAAGTAGTTCTAAGTTCTATCTCTATGGTTTGTTTCCTCTTGAAGCACCCCATGCAGAGACTGGCGAAGAACACTTTCGTTTGAAAGGGGTTGCCAAGCTTCCAAAAAACTACTCGTTTGCTGAAATCTCAGCAAACATTTTTTCACCAAATCTTGATGATACTTGGTGGTAATGATCAGCTCACTAAGCCCACATGGCTGCCCAATTTTCACTCTTCTAGGTTCAAGCGTTCGTTTCCAGTAACACTTTGAATTTTTAATTTTCACTCTGTTTTCTGCTATATAGATAGATGTGTTTGAAACTCTAAATCAAACACGTTTTGTGCTAGCTCCTTGAAACTTGACAAAATGAAGTAGTTCTAAGTTCTATCTCTATGGTTTGTTTCCTCTTGAAGTACCCCATGCAGAAACTGGCGAAAAACACTTTCGTTTGAAAGGGGTTGCCATGCTTCCAAAAAACTACTAGTTTGCTGAAATCTCAGCAAACATTTTTTCACCAAATCTTGATGATACTTGGTGGTAATGATCAGTTCACTAATCCCACTTGGCTGCCCAACTTTCACTCTTCTAGGTTCAAGCGTTCGTTTCCAGTAACAGTTTGAATTTTTAGGTTTCACTCTGTTTTCTGCTATATAGATAGATGTGTTTGAAACTCTAAATCAAACACGGTTTGTGCTAGCTCCGTGAAACTTGACAAAATGAAGTAGTTCTAAGTTCTATCTCTATGGTTTGTTTCCTCTTGAAGTACCCCATGCAGAGACTGGCAAAGAACACTTTCGTTTGAAAGGGGTTGCCAAGCTTCCAAAAAACTACTAGTTTGCTGAAATCTCAGCAAACATTTTTTCACAAAATCTTCATGATAGTTGGTGGTAATGATCAGTTCACTAATCCCACTTGGCTGCCCAAATTTTATTCTTCTAGGTTGAAGCTTTCGTTTCCAGTGACTGTTTGAAATTTTAGGTTTCACTCTGTTTTCTCGAACATAGATAGCTGTGTTTGGAATTCTAAATCAAACACGGTTTGTGCTAGCTCCGTGAAACTTGACAAAATGAAGTAGTTCTAAGTTCTATCTCTATGGTTTGTTTCCTCTTCAAGTACCCCATGCAGAGACTGGCGAAGAACACTTTCGTTTGAAAGGGGATGCCAAGCTTCCATAAAACTACTCGTTTGCTGAAATCTCAGCAAACATTTTTTCACCAAATCTTGATGATACTTGGTGGTAATGATCAGTTCACTAAGCCCACTTGGCTGCCCAATTTTCACTCTTCTAGGTTCAAGCGTTCGTTTCCAGTAACAGTTTGAATTTTTAGGTTTCACTCTGTTTTCTGCTATATAGATAGATGTGTTTGAAACTCTAAATCAAACACGGTTTGTGCTAGCTCCTTGAAACTTGACAAAATGAAGTAGTTCTAAGTTCTATCTCTATGGTTTGTTTCCTCTTGAAGTACCCCATGCAGAAACTGGCGAAAAACACTTTCGTTTGAAAGGGGTTGCCATGCTTCCAAAAAACTACTAGTTTGCTGAAATCTCAGCAAACATTTTTTCACCAAATCTTGATGATACTTGGTGGTAATGATCAGTTCACTAATCCCACTTGGCTGCCCAACTTTCACTCTTCTAGGTTCAAGCGTTCGTTTCCAGTAACAGTTTGAATTTTTAGGTTTCACTCTGTTTTCTGCTATATAGATAGATGTGTTTGAAACTCTAAATCAAACACGGTTTGTGCTAGCTCCGTGAAACTTGACAAAATGAAGTAGTTCTAAGTTCTATCTCTATGGTTTGTTTCCTCTTGAAGCACCCCATGCAGAGACTGGCGAAGAAAACTTTCGTTTGAAAGGGGTTGCCAAGCTTCCAAAAAACAACTCGTTTGCTGAAATCTCAGCAAACATTTTTTCACCAAATCTTGATGATACTTGGTGGTAATGATCAGTTCACTAAGCCCACATGGCTGCCCAATTTTCACTCTTCTAGATTCAAGCGTTCGTTTCCAGTAACACTTTGAATTTTTAATTTTCACTCTGTTTTCTGCTATATAGATAGATGTGTTTGAAACTCTAAATCAAACACGGTTTGTGCTAGCTCCTTGAAACTTGACAAAATGAAGTAGTTCTAAGTTCTATCTCTATGGTTTGTTTCCTCTTGAAGTACCCCATGCAGAAACTGGCGAAAAACACTTTCGTTTGAAAGGGGTTGCCATGCTTCCAAAAAACTACTAGTTTGCTGAAATCTCAGCAAACATTTTTTCACCAAATCTTGATGATACTTGGTGGTAATGATCAGTTCACTAATCCCACTTGGCTGCCCAACTTTCACTCTTCTAGGTTCAAGCGTTCGTTTCCAGTAACAGTTTGAATTTTTAGGTTTCACTCTGTTTTCTGCTATATAGATAGATGTGTTTGAAACTCTAAATCAAACACGGTTTGTGCTAGCTCCGTGAAACTTGACAAAATGAAGTAGTTCTAAGTTCTATCTCTATGGTTTGTTTCCTCTTGAAGTACCCCATGCAGAGACTGGCAAAGAACACTTTCGTTTGAAAGGGGTTGCCAAGCTTCCAAAAAACTACTAGTTTGCTGAAATCTCAGCAAACATTTTTTCACAAAATCTTCATGATACTTGGTGGTAATGATCAGTTCACTAAGCCCACTTGGCTGCCCAATTTTCACTCTTCTAGGTTCAAGCGTTCGTTTCCAGTAACACTTTGAATTTTTAGGTTTCACTCTGTTTTCTGCTATATCGATAGATGTGTTTGAAACTCTAAATCAAACACGGTTTGTGCTAGCTCCTTGAAACTTGACCAAATGAAGTAGTTCTAAGTTCTATCTCTATGGTTTTTTTCCTCTTGAAGTACCCCATGCAGAGACTGGCGAAAAACACTTTCGTTTTAAAGGGGTTGCCAAGCTTCGAAAAAACTACTAGTTTGCTGAAATCTCAGCAAACATTTTTTCACCAAATCTTGATGATGCTTGGTGGTAATGATCAGTTCACTAATCCCACTTGGCTGCCCAAATTTTATTCTTCTAGGTTGAAGCTTTCGTTTCCAGTGACTGTTTGAAATTTTAGGTTTCACTCTGTTTTCTCGAACATAGATAGCTGTGTTTGGAATTCTAAATCAAACACGGTTTGTGCTAGCTCCGTGAAACTTGACAAAATGAAGTAGTTCTAAGTTCTATCTCTATGGTTTGTTTCCTCTTCAAGTACCCCATGCAGAGACTGGCGAAGAACACTTTCGTTTGAAAGGGGTTGCCAAGCTTCCAAAAAACTACTCGTTTGCTGAAATCTCAGCAAACATTTTTTCACCAAATCTTGATGATACTTGGTGGTAATGATCAGTTCACTAAGCCCACTTGGCTGCCCAATTTTCACTCTTCTAGGTTCAAGCGTTCGTTTCCAGTAACAGTTTGAATTTTTAGGTTTCACTCTGTTTTCTGCTATATAGATAGATGTGTTTGAAACTCTAAATCAAACACGGTTTGTGCTAGCTCCTTGAAACTTGACAAAATGAAGTAGTTCTAAGTTCTATCTCTATGGTTTGTTTCCTCTTGAAGTACCCCATGCAGAAACTGGCGAAAAACACTTTCGTTTAAAAGGGGTTGCCATGCTTCCAAAAAACTACTAGTTTGCTGAAATCTCAGCAAACATTTTTTCACCAAATCTTGACGATACTTGGTGGTAGTGATCATTTCACTAAACCCACTTGGCTGCCCAACTTTCACTCTTCTAGGTTCAAGTGTTCGTTTCCAGTAACAGTTTGAATTTTTAGGTTTCACTCTGTTTTCTACTATATAGATAGATGTGTTTGAAACTCTAAATCAAACACGGTTTGTGCTAGCTCCGTGAAACTTGACAAAATGAAGTAGTTCTAAGTTCTATCTCTATGGTTTGTTTCCTCTTGAAGTACCCCATGCAGAGACTGGCAAAGAACACTTTCGTTTGAAAGGGGTTGCCAAGCTTCCAAAAAACTACTAGTTTGCTGAAATCTCAGCAAACATTTTTTCACAAAATCTTCATGATACTTGGTGGTAATGATCAGTTCACTAAGCCCACTTGGCTGCCCAATTTTCACTCTTCTAGGTTCAAGCGTTCGTTTCCAGTAACACTTTGAATTTTTAGGTTTCACTCTGTTTTTTGCTATATAGATAGATGTGTTTGAAACTCTAAATCAAACACGGTTTGTGCTAGCTCCTTGAAACTTGACCAAATGAAGTAGTTCTAAGTTGTATCTCTATGGTTTGTTTCCTCCTGAAGTACCCCATGCAGAGACTGGCGAAAAACACTTTCGTTTTAAAGGGGTTGCCAAGCTTCCAAAAAACTACTCGTTTGCTGAAATCTCAGCAAACATTTTTTCACCAAATCTTGATGATACTGGGTGGTAATGATCAGTTCACTAATCCCACTTGGCTGCCCAACTTTCAATCTTCTAGGTTCAAGCGTTCGTTTCCAGTAACAGTTTGAATTTTTAGGTTTCACTCTGTTTTCTGCTATATAGATAGATGTGTTTGAAACTCTAAATCAAACACGCTTTGTGCTAGCTCCGTGAAACTTGACAAAATGAAGTAGTTCTAAGTTCTATCTCTATGGTTTGTTTCCTCTTGAAGTACCCCATGCAGAGACTGGCAAAGAACACTTTCGTTGGAAAAGGGTTGCCAAGCTTCCAAAAAACTACTAGTTTGCTGAAATCTCAGCAAACATTTTTTCACCAAATCTTGATGATACTTGGTGGTAATGATCAGTTCACTAAGGCCACTTGGATGCCCAATTTTCACTCTTCTAGGTTCAAGCGTTCGTTTCCAGTAACACTTTGAATTTTTAGGTTTCACTCTGTTTTCTGCTATATAGATAGATGTGTTTGAAACTCTAAATCAAACACGGTTTGTGCTAGCTCCTTGAAACTTGACCAAATGAAGTAGTTCTAAGTTCTATCTCTATGGTTTTTTTCCTCTTGAAGTACCCCATGCAGAGACTGGCGAAAAACACTTTCGTTTTAAAGGGGTTGCCAAGCTTCGAAAAAACTACTAGTTTGCTGAAATCTCAGCAAACATTTTTTCACCAAATCTTGATGATACTTGGTGGTAATGATCAGTTCACTAATCCCACTTGGCTGCCCAAATTTTATTCTTCTAGGTTGAAGCTTTCGTTTCCAGTGACTGTTTGAAATTTTAGGTTTCACTCTGTTTTCTCGAACATAGATAGCTGTGTTTGGAATTCTAAATCAAACACGGTTTGTGCTAGCTCCGTGAAACTTGACAAAATGAAGTAGTTCTAAGTTCTATCTCTATGGTTTGTTTCCTCTTCAAGTACCCCATGCAGAGACTGGCGAAGAACACTTTCGTTTGAAAGGGGTTGCCAAGCTTCCAAAAAACTACTCGTTTGCTGAAATCTCAGCAAACATTTTTTCACCAAATCTTGATGATACTTGGTGGTAATGATCAGTTCACTAAGCCCACTTGGCTGCCCAATTTTCACTCTTCTAGGTTCAAGCGTTCGTTTCCAGTAACACTATGAATTTTTAGGTTTCACTCTGTTTTCTGCTATATAGATAGATGTGTTTGAAACTCTAAATCAAACACGGTTTGTGCTAGCTCCTTGAAACTTGACAAAATGAAGTAGTTCTAAGTTCTATCTCTATGGTTTGTTTCCTCTTGAAGTACCCCATGCAGAAACTGGCGAAAAACACTTTCGTTTGAAAGGGGTTGCCATGCTTCAAAAAAACTACTAGTTTGCTGAAATCTCAGAAAACATTTTTTCACCAAATCTTGATGATACTTGGTGGTAATGATCAGTTCACTAATCCCACTTGGCTGCCCAACTTTCACTCTTCTAGGTTCAAGCGTTCATTTCCAGTAACAGTTTGAATTTTTAGGTTTCACTCTGTTTTCTGCTATATAGATAGATGTGTTTGAAACTCTAAATCAAACACGGTTTGTGCTAGCTCCGTGAAACTTGACCAAATGAAGTAGTTCTAAGTTCTATCTCTATGGTTTGTTTCCTCTTGAAGCACCCCATGCAGAGACTGGCGAAGAACACTTTCGTTTGAAAGGGGTTGCCAAGCTTCCAAAAAATTACTCGTTTGCTGAAATCTCAGCAAACATTTTTTCACCAAATCTTGATGATACTTGGTGGTAATGATCAGTTCACTAAGCCCACATGGCTTCCCAATTTTCACTCTTCTAGGTTCAAGCGTTCGTTTCCAGTAACACTTTGAATTTTTAATTTTCACTCTGTTTTCTGCTATATAGATAGATGTGTTTGAAACTCTAAATCAAACACGGTTTGTGCTAGCTCCTTGAAACTTGACAAAATGAAGTAGTTCTAAGTTCTATCTCTATGGTTTGTTTCCTCTTGAAGTACCCCATGCAGAAACTGGCGAAAAACACTTTCGTTTGAAAGGGGTTGCCATGCTTCCAAAAAACTACTAGTTTGCTGAAATCTCAGCAAACATTTTTTCACCAAATCTTGATGATACTTGGTGGTAATGATCAGTTCACTAATCCCACTTGGCTGCCCAATTTTCACTCTTCTAGGTTCAAGCGTTCGTTTCCAGTAACAGTTTGAATTTTTAGGTTTCACTCTGTTTTCTGCTATATAGATAGATGTGTTTGAAACTCTAAATCAAACACGGTTTGTGCTAGCTCCTTGAAACTTGACCAAATGAAGTAGTTCTAAGTTCTATCTCTATGGTTTGTTTCCTCTTGAAGTACCCCATGCAGAGACTGGCGAAAAACACTTTCGTTTGAAAGGGGTTGCCAAGCTTCCAAAAAACTACTAGTTTGCTGAAATCTCAGCAAACATTTTTTCACCAAATCTTGATGATACTTGGTGGTAATGATCAGTTCACTAATCCCACTTGGCTGCCCAACTTTCACTCTTCTAGGTTCAAGCGTTCGTTTCCAGTAACACTTTGAATTTTTAGGTTTCACTCTGTTTTCTGCTATATAGATAGATGTGTTTGAAACTCTAAATCAAACACGGTTTGTGCTAGCTCCGTGAAACTTGACAAAATGAAGTAGTTCTAAGTTCTATCTCTATGGTTTGTTTCCTCTTGAAGTACCCCATGCAGAGACTGGCAAAGAACACTTTCGTTTGAAAGGGGTTGCCAAGCTTCCAAAAAACTACAAGTTTGCTGAAATCTCAGCAAACATTTTTTCACCAAATCTTGATGATACTTGGTGGTAATGATCAGTTCACTAAGCCCACTTGGCTGCCCAATTTTCACTCTTCTAGGTTCAAGCGTTCGTTTCCAGTAACACTTTGAATTTTTAGGTTTCACTCTGTTTTCTGCTATATAGATAGATGTGTTTGAAACTCTAAATCAAACACTGTTTGTGCTAGCTCCTTGAAACTTGACCAAATGAAGTAGTTCTAAGTTCTATCTCTATGGTTTGTTTCCTCTTGAAGTACCCCATGCAGAGACTGGCGAAAAACACTTTCGTTTTAAAGGGGTTGCCAAGCTTCCAAAAAACTACTAGTTTGCTGAAATCTCAGGAAACATTTTTTCAACAAATCTTGATGATACTTGGTGGTAATGATCAGTTCACTAATCCCACTTGGCTGCCCAAGTTTCAATCTTCTAGGTTCAAGCGTTCGTTTCCAGTAACAGTTTGAATTTTTAGGTATCACTCTGTTTTCTGCTATATAGATAGATGTGTTTGAAACTCTAAATCAAACACGGTTTGTGATAGCTCCGTGAAACTTGACAAAATCAAGTAGTTCTAAGTTCTATCTCTATGGTTTGATTCCTCTTGAAGTACCCCATGCAGAGACTGGCGAAGAACACTTTCGTTTGAAAGGGGTTGCCAAGCTTCCAAAAAACTACTAGTTTGCTGAAATCTCAGCAAACATTTTTTCACCAAATCTTGATGATACTTGGTGGTAATGATCAGTTCACTAATCCCACTTGGCTGCCCAACTTTCACTCTTCTAGGTTCAAGCGTTCGTTTCCAGTAACAGTTTGAATTTTTTGGTTTCACTCTGTTTTCTGCTATATAGATAGATGTGTTTGAAACTCTAAATCAAACACGGTTTGTGCTAGCTCCCTGAAACTTGACAAAATGAAGTAGTTCTAAGTTCTATCTCTATGGTTTGTTTCCTCTTGAATTACCCCATGCAGAGACTGGCAAAGAACACTTTCGTTTGAAAGGGGTTGCCAAGCTTCCAAAAAACTACTAGTTTGCTGAAATCTCAGCAACCATTTTTTCACCAAATCTTGATGATACTTGGTGGTAATGATCAGTTCACTAATCCCACTTGGCTGCCCAACTTTCACTCTTCTAGGTTCAAGCGTTCGTTTCCAGTAACACTTTGAATTTTTAGGTTTCACTCTGTTTTCTGCTATATAGATAGATGTGTTTGAAACTCTAAATCAAACACGGTTTGTGCTAGCTCCGTGAAACTTGACAAAATGAAGTAGTTCTAAGTTCTATCTCTATGGTTTGTTTCCTCTTGAAGTACCCCATGCAGAGACTGGCAAAGAACACTTTCGTTTGAAAGGGGTTGCCAAGCTTCCAAAAAACTACAAGTTTGCTGAAATCTCAGCAAACATTTTTTCACCAAATCTTGATGATACTTGGTGGTAATGATCAGTTCACTAAGCCCACTTGGCTGCCCAATTTTCACTCTTCTAGGTTCAAGCGTTCGTTTCCAGTAACACTTTGAATTTTTAGGTTTCACTCTGTTTTCTGCTATATAGATAGATGTGTTTGAAACTCTAAATCAAACACTGTTTGTGCTAGCTCCTTGAAACTTGACCAAATGAAGTAGTTCTAAGTTCTATCTCTATGGTTTGTTTCCTCTTGAAGTACCCCATGCAGAGACTGGCGAAAAACACTTTCGTTTTAAAGGGGTTGCCAAGCTTCCAAAAAACTACTAGTTTGCTGAAATCTCAGGAAACATTTTTTCAACAAATCTTGATGATACTTGGTGGTAATGATCAGTTCACTAATCCCACTTGGCTGCCCAAGTTTCAATCTTCTAGGTTCAAGCGTTCGTTTCCAGTAACAGTTTGAATTTTTAGGTATCACTCTGTTTTCTGCTATATAGATAGATGTGTTTGAAACTCTAAATCAAACACGGTTTGTGATAGCTCCGTGAAACTTGACAAAATGAAGTAGTTCTAAGTTCTATCTCTATGGTTTGATTCCTCTTGAAGTACCCCATGCAGAGACTGGCGAAGAACACTTTCGTTTGAAAGGGGTTGCCAAGCTTCCAAAAAACTACTAGTTTGCTGAAATCTCAGCAAACATTTTTTCACCAAATCTTGATGATACTTGGTGGTAATGATCAGTTCACTAATCCCACTTGGCTGCCCAACTTTCACTCTTCTAGGTTCAAGCGTTCATTTCCAGTAACAGTTTGAATTTTTTGGTTTCACTCTGTTTTCTGCTATATAGATAGATGTGTTTGAAACTCTAAATCAAACACGGTTTGTGCTAGCTCCCTGAAACTTGACAAAATGAAGTAGTTCTAAGTTCTATCTCTATGGTTTGTTTCCTCTTGAATTACCCCATGCAGAGACTGGCAAAGAACACTTTCGTTTGAAAGGGGTTGCCAAGCTTCCAAAAAACTACTAGTTTGCTGAAATCTCAGCAACCATTTTTTCACCAAATCTTGATGATACTTGGTGGTAATGATCAGTTCACTAAGCCCACTTGGCTGCCCAATTTTCAACCTTCTAGGTTCAAGCGTTCGTTTCCAGTAAAACTTTGAATTTTTAGGTTTCACTCTGTTTTCTGCTATATAGATAGATGTGTTTGAAACTCTAAATCAAACACGGTTTGTGCTAGCTCCCTGAAACTTGACAAAATGAAGTAGTTCTAAGTTCTATCTCTATGGTTTGTTTCCTCTTGAAGTACCCCATGCAGAGACTGGCAAAGAACACTTTCGTTTGAAAGGGGTTGCCAAGCTTCCAAAAAACTACTAGTTTGCTGAAATCTCAGCAACCATTTTTTCACCAAATCTTGATGATACTTGGTGGTAATGATCAGTTCACTAAGCCCACTTGGCTGCCCAACATTCACTCTTCTAGGTTCAAGCGTTCGTTTCCAGTAACACTTTGAATTTTTAGGTTTCACTCTGTTTTCTGCTATATAGATAGATGTGTTTGAAACTCTAAATCAAACACGGTTTGTGCTAGCTCCTTGAAACTTGACCAAATGAAGTAGTTCTAAGTTCTATCTCTATGGTTTGTTTCCTCCTGAAGTACCCCATGCAGAGACTGGCGAAAAACACTTTCGTTTTAAAGGGGTTGCCAAGCTTCCAAAAAACTACTAGTTTGCTGAAATCTCAGCAAACATTTTTTCACCAAATCTTGATGATACTTGGTGGTAATGATCAGTTCACTAAGCCCACTTGGCTGCCCAATTTTCACTCTTCTAGTTTCAAGCGTTCGTTTCCAGTAACACTTTGAATTTTTAGGTTTCACTCTGTTTTCTGCTATATAGATAGATGTGTTTGAAACTCTAAATCAAACACGGTTTGTGCTAGCTCCTTGAAACTTGACCAAATGAAGTAGTTCTAAGTTCTATCTCTATGGTTTATTTCCTCCTGAAGTACCCCATGCAGAGACTGGCGAAAAACACTTTCGTTTTAAAGGGGTTGCCAAGCTTCCAAAAAACTACTAGTTTGCTGAAATCTCAGCAAACATTTTTTCACCAAATCTTGATGATACTTGGTGGTAATGATCAGTTCACTAATCCCACTTGGCTGCCCAACTTTCAATCTTCTAGGTTCAAGCGTTCGTTTCCAGTAACAGTTTGAATTTTTAGGTTTCACTCTGTTTTCTGCTATATAGATAGATGTGTTTGAAACTCTAAATCAAACACGGTTTGTGCTAGCTCCTTGAAACTTGACCAAATGAAGTAGTTCTAAGTTCTATCTCTATGGTTTGTTTCCTCCTGAAGTACCCCATGCAGAGACTGGCGAAAAACACTTTCGTTTTAAAGGGGTTGCCAAGCTTCCAAAAAACTACTAGTTTGCTGAAATCTCAGCAAACCTTTTTTCCCCAAATCTTGATGATACTTGGTGGTAATGATCAGTTCACTAATCCCACTTGGCTGCCCAACTTTCAATCTTCTAGGTTCAAGCGTTCGTTTCCAGTAACAGTTTGAATTTTTAGGTATCACTCTGTTTTCTGCTATATAGATAGATGTGTTTGAAACTCTAAATCAAACACGGTTTGTGATAGCTCCGTGAAACTTGACAAAATGAAGTAGTTCTAAGTTCTATCTCTATGGTTTGTTTCCTCTTGAAGTACCCCATGCAGAGACTGGCGAAGAACACTTTCGTTTGAAAGGGGTTGCCAAGCTTCCAAAAAACTACTAGTTTGCTGAAATCTCAGCAAACATTTTTTCACCAAATCTTGATGATACTTGGTGGTAATGATCAGTTCACTAATCCCACTTGGCTGCCCAACTTTCACTCTTCTAGGTTCAAGCGTTCGTTTCCAGTAACAGTTTGAATTTTTTGGTTTCACTCTGTTTTCTGCTATATAGATAGATGTGTTTGAAACTCTAAATCAAACACGGTTTGTGCTAGCTCCCTGAAACTTGACAAAATGAAGTAGTTCTAAGTTCTATCTCTATGGTTTGTTTCCTCTTGAATTACCCCATGCAGAGACTGGCAAAGAACACTTTCGTTTGAAAGGGGTTGCCAAGCTTCCAAAAAACTACTAGTTTGCTGAAATCTCAGCAACCATTTTTTCACCAAATCTTGATGATACTTGGTGGTAATGATCAGTTCACTAAGCCCACTTGGCTGCCCAATTTTCAACCTTCTAGGTTCAAGCGTTCGTTTCCAGTAAAACTTTGAATTTTTAGGTTTCACTCTGTTTTCTGCTATATAGATAGATGTGTTTGAAACTCTAAATCAAACACGGTTTGTGCTAGCTCCCTGAAACTTGACAAAATGAAGTAGTTCTAAGTTCTATCTCTATGGTTTGTTTCCTCTTGAAGTACCCCATGCAGAGACTGGCAAAGAACACTTTCGTTTGAAAGGGGTTGCCAAGCTTCCAAAAAACTACTAGTTTGCTGAAATCTCAGCAACCATTTTTTCACCAAATCTTGATGATACTTGGTGGTAATGATCAGTTCACTAAGCCCACTTGGCTGCCCAACATTCACTCTTCTAGGTTCAAGCGTTCGTTTCCAGTAACACTTTGAATTTTTAGGTTTCACTCTGTTTTCTGCTATATAGATAGATGTGTTTGAAACTCTAAATCAAACACGGTTTGTGCTAGCTCCTTGAAACTTGACCAAATGAAGTAGTTCTAAGTTCTATCTCTATGGTTTGTTTCCTCCTGAAGTACCCCATGCAGAGACTGGCGAAAAACACTTTCGTTTTAAAGGGGTTGCCAAGCTTCCAAAAAACTACTAGTTTGCTGAAATCTCAGCAAACATTTTTTCACCAAATCTTGATGATACTTGGTGGTAATGATCAGTTCACTAAGCCCACTTGGCTGCCCAATTTTCACTCTTCTAGTTTCAAGCGTTCGTTTCCAGTAACACTTTGAATTTTTAGGTTTCACTCTGTTTTCTGCTATATAGATAGATGTGTTTGAAACTCTAAATCAAACACGGTTTGTGCTAGCTCCTTGAAACTTGACCAAATGAAGTAGTTCTAAGTTCTATCTCTATGGTTTATTTCCTCCTGAAGTACCCCATGCAGAGACTGGCGAAAAACACTTTCGTTTTAAAGGGGTTGCCAAGCTTCCAAAAAACTACTAGTTTGCTGAAATCTCAGCAAACATTTTTTCACCAAATCTTGATGATACTTGGTGGTAATGATCAGTTCACTAATCCCACTTGGCTGCCCAACTTTCAATCTTCTAGGTTCAAGCGTTCGTTTCCAGTAACAGTTTGAATTTTTAGGTTTCACTCTGTTTTCTGCTATATAGATAGATGTGTTTGAAACTCTAAATCAAACACGGTTTGTGCTAGCTCCTTGAAACTTGACCAAATGAAGTAGTTCTAAGTTCTATCTGTATGGTTTGTTTCCTCCTGAAGTACCCCATGCAGAGACTGGCGAAAAACACTTTCGTTTTAAAGGGGTTGCCAAGCTTCCAAAAAACTACTAGTTTGCTGAAATCTCAGCAAACCTTTTTTCCCCAAATCTTGATGATACTTGGTGGTAATGATCAGTTCACTAATCCCACTTGGCTGCCCAACTTTCAATCTTCTAGGTTCAAGCGTTCGTTTCCAGTAACAGTTTGAATTTTTAGGTTTCACTCTGTTTTCTGCTATATAGATAGATGTGTTTGAAACTCTAAATCAAACACGGTTTGTGCTAGCTCCGTGAAACTTGACAAAATGAAGTAGTTCTAAGTTCTATCTCTATGGTTTGTTTCCTCTTGAAGTACCCCATGCAGAGACTGGCAAAGAACACTTTCGTTTGAAAGGGGTTGCCAAGCTTCCAAAAAACTACTAGTTTGCTGAAATCTCAGCAAACATTTTTTCACCAAATCTTGATGATACTTGGTGGTAATGATCAGTTCACTAAGCCAACTTGGCTGCCCAACTTTCACTCTTCTAGGTTCAAGCGTTCGTTTCCAGTAACACTTTGAATTTTTAGGTTTCACTCTTTTTTCTGCTATATAGATAGATGTGTTTGAAACTCTAAATCAAACACGGTTTGTGCTAGCTCCTTGAAACTTGACCAAATGAAGTAGTTCTAAGTTCTATCTCTATGGTTTGTTTCCTCCTGAAGTACCCCATGCAGAGACTGGCGAAAAACACTTTCGTTTTAAAGGGGTTGCCAAGCTTCCAAAAAACTACTAGTTTGCTGAAATCTCAGCAAACATTTTTTCACCAAATCTTGATGATACTTGGTGGTAATGATCAGTTCACTAATCCCACTTGGCTGCCCAACTTTCAATCTTCTAGGTTCAAGCGTTCGTTTCCAGTAACAGTTTGAATTTTTAGGTTTCTCTCTGTTTTCTGCTATATAGATAGATGTGTTTGAAACTCTAAATCAAACACGGTTTGTGCTAGCTCCGTGAAACTTGACAAAATGAAGTAGTTCTAAGTTCTATCTCTATGGTTTGTTTCCTCTTGAAGTACCCCATGCAGAGACTGGCAAAGAACACTTTCGTTTGAAAGGGGTTGCCAAGCTTCCAAAAAACTACTAGTTTGCTGAAATCTCAGCAAACATTTTTTCACCAAATCTTGATGATACTTGGTGGTAATGATCAGTTCACTAAGCCCACTTGGCTGCCCAATTTTCACTCTTCTAGGTTCAAGCGTTCGTTTCCAGTAACACTTTGAATTTTTAGGTTTCACTCTGTTTTCTGCTATATAGATAGATGTGTTTGAAACTCTAAATCAAACACGGTTTGTGCTAGCTCCTTGAAACTTGACCAAATGAAGTAGTTCTAAGTTCTATCTCTATGGTTTGTTTCCTCTTGAAGTACCCCATGCAGAGACTGGCGAAAAACACTTTTGTTTTAAAGGGGTTGCCAAGCTTCCAAAAAACTACTAGTTTGCTGAAATCTCAGCAACCATTTTTTCACCAAATCTTGATGATACTTATTGGTAATGATCAGTTCACTAATCCCACTTGGCTGCCCAACTTTCAATCTTCTAGGTTCAAGCGTTCGTTTCCAGTAACAGTTTGAATTTTTAGGTTTCACTCTGTTTCCTGCTATATAGATAGAGGTGTTTGAAACTCTAAATCAAACACGGTTTTTGCTAGCTCCGTGAAACTTGACAAAATGAAGTAGTTCTAAGTTCTATCTCTATGGTTTGTTTCCTCTTGAAGTACCCCATGCAGAGACTGGCAAAGAACACTTTCGTTTTAAAGGGGTTGCCAAGCTTTTAAAAAACTACTAGTTTGCTGAAATCTCAGCAAACATTTTTTCACCAAATCTTGAGGATACTTGGTGGTAATGATCAGTTCACTAAGCCCACTTGGCTGCCCAATTTTCACTCTTCTAGGTTCAAGCGTTCGTTTCCAGTAACACTTTGAATTTTTAGGTTTCACTCTGTTTTCTGCTATATAGATAGATGTGTTTGAAACTCTAAATCAAACACGGTTTGTGCTAGCTACTTGAAACTTGACCAAATGAAGTAGTTCTAAGTTCTATCTCTATGGTTTGTTTCCTCTTGAAATACCCCATGCAGAGACTGGCGAAAAACACTTTCGTTTGAAAGGGGTTGCCAAGCTTCCAAAAAACTACTAGTTTGCTGAAATCTCAGCAAACATTTTTTCACAAAATCTTGATGATACTTGGTGGTAATGATCAGTTCACTAATCCCACTTGGCTGCCCAACTTTCAATCTTCTAGGTTCAAGCGTTCGTTTCCAGTAACAGTTTGAATTTTTAGGTTTCACTCTGTTTTCTGCTATATAGATAGATGTGTTTGAAACTCTAAATCAAACACGGTTTGTGCTAGCTCCGTGAAACTTGACAAAATGAAGTAGTTCTAAGTTCTATCTCTATGGTTTGTTTCCTCTTGAAGTACCCCATGCAGAGACTGGCAAAGAACACTTTCGTTTGAAAGGGGTTGCCAAGCTTCCAAAAAACTACTAGTTTGCTGAAATCTCAGCAACCATTTTTTCACCAAATCTTGATGATACTTGGTGGTAATGATCAGTTCACTAAGCCCACTTGGCTGCCCAATTTTCACTCTTCTAGGTTCAAGCGTTCGTTTCCAGTAACACTTTGAATTTTTAGGTTTCACTCTGTTTTCTGCTATATAGATAGATATGTTTGAAACTCTAAATCAAACACGGTTTGTGCTAGCTCCTTGAAACTTGACCAAATGAAGTAGTTCTAAGTTCTATCTCTATGGTTTGTTTCCTCTTGAAGTACCCCATGCAGAGACTGGCGAAAAACA
Organism: Callospermophilus lateralis; assembly: GCF_048772815.1. Taxonomy (NCBI): domain Eukaryota; kingdom Metazoa; phylum Chordata; class Mammalia; order Rodentia; family Sciuridae; genus Callospermophilus; species Callospermophilus lateralis. The sequence continues at coordinate 90,623 of NW_027514725.1, read as the reverse complement.
CTTTCGTTTGAAAGGGGTTGCCAAGCTTCCAAAAATCTACTAGTTTGCTGAAATCTCAGCAAACATTTTTTCACCAAATCTTGATGATACTTGGTGGTAATGATCAGTTCACTAATCCCACTTGGCTGCCCAACTTTCAATCTTCTAGGTTCAAGCGTTCGTTTCCAGTAACAGTTTGAATTTTTAGGTTTCACTCTGTTTCCTGCTATATAGATAGATGTGTTTGAAACTCTAAATCAAACACGGTTTGTGCTAGCTCCGTGAAACTTGACATAATGAAGTAGTTCTAAGTTCTATCTCTATGGTTTGTTTCCTCTTGAAGTACCCCATGCAGAGCCTGGCAAAGAACACTTTCGTTTGAAAGGGGTTGCCAAGCTTCCAAAAAACTACTAGTTTGCTGAAATCTCAGCAACCATTTTTTCACCAAATCTTGATGATACTTGGTGGTAATGATCAGTTCACTAAGCCCACTTGGCTGCCCAATTTTCACTCTTCTAGGTTCAAGCGTTCGTTTCCAGTAACACTTTGAATTTTTAGGTTTCACTCTGTTTTCTGCTATATAGATAGATGTGTTTGAAACTCTAAATCAAACACGGTTTGTGCTAGCTCCTTGAAACTTGACCAAATGAAGTAGTTCTAAGTTCTATCTCTATGGTTTGTTTCCTCTTGAAGTACCCCATGCAGAGACTGGCGAAAAACACTTTCGTTTGAAAGGGGTTGCCAAGCTTCCAAAAATCTACTAGTTTGCTGAAATCTCAGCAAACCTTTTTTCCCCAAATCTTGATGATACTTGGTGGTAATGATCAGTTCACTAATCCCACTTGGCTGCCCAACTTTCAATCTTCTAGGTTCAAGCGTTCGTTTCCAGTAACAGTTTGAATTTTTAGGTTTCACTCTGTTTCCTGCTATATAGATAGATGTGTTTGAAACTCTAAATCAAACACGGTTTGTGCTAGCTCCGTGAAACTTGACAAAATGAAGTAGTTCTATCTTCTATCTCTATGGTTTGTTTCCTCTTGAAGTACCCCATGCAGAGACTGGCAAAGAACACTTTCGTTTGAAAGGGGTTGCCAAGCTTCCAAAAAACTACTAGTTTGCTGAAATCTCAGCAACCATTTTTTCACCAAATCTTGATGATACTTGGTGGTAATGATCAGTTCACTAATCCCACTTGGCTGCCCAACTTTCAATCTTCTAGGTTCAAGCGTTCGTTTCCAGTAACAGTTTGAATTTTTAGGTTTCACTCTGTTTCCTGCTATATAGATAGATGTGTTTGAAACTCTAAATCAAACACGGTTTGTGCTAGCTCCTTGAAACTTGACCAAATGAAGTAGTTCTAAGTTCTATCTCTATGGTTTGTTTCCTCTTGAAGTACCCCATGCAGAGACTGGCAAAGAACACTTTCGTTTTAAAGGGGTTGCCAAGCTTCCAAAAAACTACTAGTTTGCTGAAATCTCAGCAAACATTTTTTCACCAAATCTTGATGATACTTGGTGGTAATGATCAGTTCACTAAGCCCACTTGGCTGCCCAATTTTCACTCTTCTAGGTTCAAGCGTTCGTTTCCAGTAACACTTTGAATTTTTAGGTTTCACTCTGTTTTCTGCTATATAGATAGATGTGTTTGAAACTCTAAATCAAACACGGTTTGTGCTAGCTACTTGAAACTTGACCAAATGAAGTAGTTCTAAGTTCTATCTCTATGGTTTGTTTCCTCTTGAAATACCCCATGCAGAGACTGGCGAAAAACACTTTCGTTTGAAAGGGGTTGCCAAGCTTCCAAAAAACTACTAGTTTGCTGAAATCTCAGCAAACATTTTTTCACCAAATCTTGATGATACTTGGTGGTAATGATCAGTTCACTAATCCCACTTGGCTGCCCAACATTCAATCTTCTAGGTTCAAGCGTTCGTTTCCAGTAACAGTTTGAATTTTTAGGTTTCACTCTGTTTCCTGCTATATAGATACAGGTGTTTGAAACTCTAAATCAAACACGGTTTTTGCTAGCTCCGTGAAACTTGACAAAATGAAGTAGTTCTAAGTTCTATCTCTATGGTTTGTTTCCTCTTGAAGTACCCCATGCAGAGACTGGCAAAGAACACTTTCGTTTTAAAGGGGTTGCCAAGCTTCCAAAAAACTACTAGTTTGCTGAAATCTCAGCAAACATTTTTTCACCAAATCTTGATGATACTTGGTGGTAATGATCAGTTCACTAAGCCCACTTGGCTGCCCAATTTTCACTCTTCTAGGTTCAAGCGTTCGTTTCCAGTAACACTTTGAATTTTTAGGTTTCACTCTGTTTTCTGCTATATAGATAGATGTGTTTGAAACTCTAAATCAAACACGGTTTGTGCTAGCTACTTGAAACTTGACCAAATGAAGTAGTTCTAAGTTCTATCTCTATGGTTTGTTTCCTCTTGAAATACCCCATGCAGAGACTGGCGAAAAACACTTTCGTTTGAAAGGGGTTGCCAAGCTTCCAAAAAACTACTAGTTTGCTGAAATCTCAGCAAACATTTTTTCACCAAATCTTGATGATACTTGGTGGTAATGATCAGTTCACTAATCCCACTTGGCTGCCCAACTTTCAATCTTCTAGGTTCAAGCGTTCGTTTCCAGTAACAGTTTGAATTTTTAGGTTTCACTCTGTTTTCTGCTATATAGATAGATGTGTTTGAAACTCTAAATCAAACACGGTTTGTGCTAGCTCCGTGAAACTTGACAAAATGAAGTAGTTCTAAGTTCTATCTCTATGGTTTGTTTCCTCTTGAAGTACAGCATGCAGAGACTGGCAAAGAACACTTTCGTTTGAAAGGGGTTGCCAAGCTTCCAAAAAACTACTCGTTTGCTGAAATCTCAGCAACCATTTTTTCACCAAATCTTGATGATACTTGGTGGTAATGATCAGTTCACTAAGCCCACTTGGCTGCCCAATTTTCACTCTTCTAGGTTCAAGCGTTCGTTTCCAGTAACACTTTGAATTTTTAGGTTTCACTCTGTTTTCTGCTATATAGATAGATGTGTTTGAAACTCTAAATCAAACACGGTTTGTGCTAGCTCCTTGAAACTTGACCAAATGAAGTAGTTCTAAGTTCTATCTCTATGGTTTGTTTCCTCTTGAAGTACCCCATGCAGAGACTGGCGAAAAACACTTTCGTTTTAAAGGGGTTGCCAAGCTTCCAAAAAACTACTAGTTTGCTGAAATCTCAGGTAACATTTTTTCACCAAATCTTGATGATACTTGGTGGTAATGATCAGTTCACTAATCCCACTTGGCTGCCCAACTTTCAATCTTCTAGGTTCAAGCGTTCGTTTCCAGTAACAGTTTGAATTTTTAGGTTTCACTCTGTTTCCTGCTATATAGATAGATGTGTTTGAAACTCTAAATCAAACACGGTTTGTGCTAGCTCCTTGAAACTTGACCAAATGAAGTAGTTCTAAGTTCTATCTCTATGGTTTGTTTCCTCTTGAAGTACCTCATGCAGAGACTGGCGAAAAACACTTTCGTTTGAAAGGGGTTGCCAAGCTTCCAAAAATCTACTAGTTTGCTGAAATCTCAGCAAACCTTTTTTCCCCAAATCTTGATGATACTTGGTGGTAATGATCAGTTCACTAATCCCACTTGGCTGCCCAACTTTCACTCTTCTAGGTTCAAGCGTTCGTTTCCAGTAACAGTTTGAATTTTTTGGTTTCACTCTGTTTTCTGCTATATAGATAGATGTGTTTGAAACTCTAAATCAAACACGGTTTGTGCTAGCTCCCTGAAACTTGACAAAATGAAGTAGTTCTAAGTTCTATCTCTATGGTTTGTTTCCTCTTGAAGTACCCCATGCAGAGACTGGCAAAGAACACTTTCGTTTGAAAGGGGTTGCCAAGCTTCCAAAAAACTACTAGTTTGCTGAAATCTCAGCAACCATTTTTTCACCAAATCTTGATGATACTTGGTGGTAATGATCAGTTCACTAAGCCCACTTGGCTGCCCAATTTTCAACCTTCTAGGTTCAAGCGTTCGTTTCCAGTAAAACTTTGAATTTTTAGGTTTCACTCTGTTTTCTGCTATATAGATAGATGTGTTTGAAACTCTAAATCAAACACGGTTTGTGCTAGCTCCGTGAAACTTGACAAAATGAAGTAGTTCTAAGTTCTATCTCTATGGTTTGTTTCCTCTTGAAGTACCCCATGCAGAGACTGGCAAAGAACACTTTCGTTTGAAAGGGGTTGAAAAGCTTCCAAAAAACTACTAGTTTGCTGAAATCTCAGCAACCATTTTTTCACCAAATCTTGATGATACTTGGTGGTAATGATCAGTTCACTAAGCCCACTTGGCTGCCCAACATTCACTCTTCTAGGTTCAAGCGTTCGTTTCCAGTAACACTTTGAATTTTTAGGTTTCACTCTGTTTTCTGCTATATAGATAGATGTGTTTGAAACTCTAAATCAAACACGGTTTGTGCTAGCTCCTTGAAACTTGACCAAATGAAGTAGTTCTAAGTTCTATCTCTATGGTTTGTTTCCTCCTGAAGTACCCCATGCAGAGACTGGCGAAAAACACTTTCGTTTTAAAGGGGTTGCCAAGCTTCCAAAAAACTACTAGTTTGCTGAAATCTCAGCAAACATTTTTTCACCAAATCTTGATGATACTTGGTGGTAATGATGAGTTCACTAAGCCCACTTGGCTGCCCAATTTTCACTCTTCTAGTTTCAAGCGTTCGTTTCCAGTAACACTTTGAATTTTTAGGTTTCACTCTGTTTTCTGCTATATAGATAGATGTGTTTGAAACTCTAAATCAAACACGGTTTGTGCTAGCTTCTTGAAACTTGACCAAATGAAGTAGTTCTAAGTTCTATCTCTATGGTTTATTTCCTCCTGAAGTACCCCATGCAGAGACTGGCGAAAAACACTTTCGTTTTAAAGGGGTTGCCAAGCTTCCAAAAAACTACTAGTTTGCTGAAATCTCAGCAAACATTTTTTCACCAAATCTTGATGATACTTGGTGGTAATGATCAGTTCACTAATCCCACTTGGCTGCCCAACTTTCAATTTCTAGGTTCAAGCGTTCGTTTCCAGTAACAGTTTGAATTTTTAGGTTTCACTCTGTTTTCTGCTATATAGATAGATGTGTTTGAAACTCTAAATCAAACACGGTTTGTGCTAGCTCCTTGAAACTTGACCAAATGAAGTAGTTCTAAGTTCTATCTCTATGGTTTGTTTCCTCCTGAAGTACCCCATGCAGAGACTGGCGAAAAACACTTTCGTTTTAAAGGGGTTGCCAAGCTTCCAAAAAACTACTAGTTTGCTGAAATCTCAGCAACCATTTTTTCACCAAATCTTGATGATACTTGGTGGTAATGATCAGTTCACTAATCCCACTTGGCTGCCCAACTTTCAATCTTCTAGGTTCAAGCGTTCGTTTCCAGTAACAGTTTGAATTTTTAGGTTTCACTCTGTTTTCTGCTATATAGATAGATGTGTTTGAAACTCTAAATCAAACACGGTTTGTGCTAGCTCCGTGAAACTTGACAAAATGAAGTAGTTCTAAGTTCTATCTCTATGGTTTGTTTCCTCTTGAAGTACCCCATGCAGAGACTGGCAAAGAACACTTTCGTTTGAAAGGGGTTGCCAAGCTTCCAAAAAACTACTAGTTTGCTGAAATCTCAGCAAACATTTTTTCACCAAATCTTGATGATACTTGGTGGTAATGATCAGTTCACTAAGCCAACTTGGCTGCCCAACTTTCACTCTTCTAGGTTCAAGCGTTCGTTTCCAGTAACACTTTGAATTTTTAGGTTTCACTCTTTTTTCTGCTATATAGATAGATGTGTTTGAAACTCTAAATCAAACACGGTTTGTGCTAGCTCCTTGAAACTTGACCAAATGAAGTAGTTCTAAGTTCTATCTCTATGGTTTGTTTCCTCCTGAAGTACCCCATGCAGAGACTGGCGAAAAACACTTTCGTTTTAAAGGGGTTGCCAAGCTTCCAAAAAACTACTAGTTTGCTGAAATCTCAGCAACCATTTTTTCACCAAATCTTGATGATACTTATTGGTAATGATCAGTTCACTAATCCCACTTGGCTGCCCAACTTTCAATCTTCTAGGTTCAAGCGTTCGTTTCCAGTAACAGTTTGAATTTTTAGGTTTCACTCTGTTTCCTGCTATATAGATAGAGGTGTTTGAAACTCTAAATCAAACACGGTTTTTGCTAGCTCCGTGAAACTTGACAAAATGAAGTAGTTCTAAGTTCTATCTCTATGGTTTGTTTCCTCTTGAAGTACCCCATGCAGAGACTGGCAAAGAACACTTTCGTTTTAAAGGGGTTGCCAAGCTTTTAAAAAACTACTAGTTTGCTGAAATCTCAGCAAACATTTTTTCACCAAATCTTGATGATACTTGGTGGTAATGATCAGTTCACTAAGCCCACTTGGCTGCCCAATTTTCACTCTTCTAGGTTCAAGCGTTCGTTTCCAGTAACACTTTGAATTTTTAGGTTTCACTCTGTTTTCTGCTATATAGATAGATGTGTTTGAAACTCTAAATCAAACACGGTTTGTGCTAGCTACTTGAAACTTGACCAAATGAAGTAGTTCTAAGTTCTATCTCTATGGTTTGTTTCCTCTTGAAATACCCCATGCAGAGACTGGCGAAAAACACTTTCGTTTGAAAGGGGTTGCCAAGCTTCCAAAAAACTACTAGTTTGCTGAAATCTCAGCAAACATTTTTTCACCAAATCTTGATGATACTTGGTGGTAATGATCAGTTCACTAATCCCACTTGGCTGCCCAACTTTCAATCTTCTAGGTTCAAACGTTCGTTTCCAGTAACAGTTTGAATTTTTAGGTTTCACTCTGTTTTCTGCTATATAGATAGATGTGTTTGAAACTCTAAATCAAACACGGTTTGTGCTAGCTCCGTGAAACTTGACAAAATGAAGTAGTTCTAAGTTCTATCTCTATGGTTTGTTTCCTCTTGAAGTACCCCATGCAGAGACTGGCAAAGAACACTTTCGTTTGAAAGGGGTTGCCAAGCTTCCAAAAAACTACTAGTTTGCTGAAATCTCAGCAACCATTTTTTCACCAAATCTTGATGATACTTGGTGGTAATGATCAGTTCACTAAGCCCACTTGGCTGCCCAATTTTCACTCTTCTAGGTTCAAGCGTTCGTTTCCAGTAACACTTTGAATTTTTAGGTTTCACTCTGTTTTCTGCTATATAGATAGATGTGTTTGAAACTCTAAATCAAACACGGTTTGTGCTAGCTCCTTGAAACTTGACCAAATGAAGTAGTTCTAAGTTCTATCTCTATGGTTTGTTTCCTCTTGAAGTACCCCATGCAGAGACTGGCGAAAAACACTTTCGTTTTAAAGGGGTTGCCAAGCTTCCAAAAATCTACTAGTTTGCTGAAATCTCAGCAAACCTTTTTTCCCCAAATCTTGATGATACTTGGTGGTAATGATCAGTTCACTAATCCCACTTGGCTGCCCAACTTTCAATCTTCTAGGTTCAAGCGTTCGTTTCCAGTAACAGTTTGAATTTTTAGGTTTCACTCTGTTTCCTGCTATATAGATAGATGTGTTTGAAACTCTAAATCAAACACGGTTTGTGCTAGCTCCGTGAAACTTGACAAAATGAAGTAGTTCTAAGTTCTATCTCTATGGTTTGTTTCCTCTTGAAGTACCCCATGCAGAGCCTGGCAAAGAACACTTTCGTTTGAAAGGGGTTGCCAAGCTTCCAAAAAACTACTAGTTTGCTGAAATCTCAGCAACCATTTTTTCACCAAATCTTGATGATACTTGGTGGTAATGATCAGTTCACTAAGCCCACTTGGCTGCCCAATTTTCACTCTTCTAGGTTCAAGCGTTCGTTTCCAGTAACACTTTGAATTTTTAGGTTTCACTCTGTTTTCTGCTATATAGATAGATGTGTTTGAAACTCTAAATCAAACACGGTTTGTGCTAGCTCCTTGAAACTTGACCAAATGAAGTAGTTCTAAGTTCTATCTCTATGGTTTGTTTCCTCTTGAAGTACCCCATGCAGAGACTGGCGAAAAACACTTTCGTTTGAAAGGGGTTGCCAAGCTTCCAAAAATCTACTAGTTTGCTGAAATCTCAGCAAACCTTTTTTCCCCAAATCTTGATGATACTTGGTGGTAATGATCAGTTCACTAATCCCACTTGGCTGCCCAACTTTCAATCTTCTAGGTTCAAGCGTTCGTTTCCAGTAACAGTTTGAATTTTTAGGTTTCACTCTGTTTCCTGCTATATAGATAGATGTGTTTGAAACTCTAAATCAAACACGGTTTGTGCTAGCTCCGTGAAACTTGACAAAATGAAGTAGTTCTATCTTCTATCTCTATGGTTTGTTTCCTCTTGAAGTACCCCATGCAGAGACTGGCAAAGAACACTTTCGTTTGAAAGGGGTTGCCAAGCTTCCAAAAAACTACTAGTTTGCTGAAATCTCAGCAACCATTTTTTCACCAAATCTTGATGATACTTGGTGGTAATGATCAGTTCACTAATCCCACTTGGCTGCCCAACTTTCAATCTTCTAGGTTCAAGCGTTCGTTTCCAGTAACAGTTTGAATTTTTAGGTTTCACTCTGTTTCCTGCTATATAGATAGATGTGTTTGAAACTCTAAATCAAACACGGTTTGTGCTAGCTCCTTGAAACTTGACCAAATGAAGTAGTTCTAAGTTCTATCTCTATGGTTTGTTTCCTCTTGAAGTACCCCATGCAGAGACTGGCAAAGAACACTTTCGTTTTAAAGGGGTTGCCAAGCTTCCAAAAACTACTAGTTTTCTGAAATCTCAGCAAACATTTTTTCACCAAATCTTGATGATACTTGGTGGTAATGATCAGTTCACTAAGCCCACTTGGCTGCCCAATTTTCACTCTTCTAGGTTCAAGCGTTCGTTTCCAGTAACACTTTGAATTTTTAGGTTTCACTCTGTTTTCTGCTATATAGATAGATGTGTTTGAAACTCTAAATCAAACACGGTTTGTGCTAGCTACTTGAAACTTGACCAAATGAAGTAGTTCTAAGTTCTATCTCTATGGTTTGTTTCCTCTTGAAATACCCCATGCAGAGACTGGCGAAAAACACTTTCGTTTGAAAGGGGTTGCCAAGCTTCCAAAAAACTACTAGTTTGCTGAAATCTCAGCAAATATTTTTTCACCAAATCTTGATGATACTTGGTGGTAATGATCAGTTCACTAATCCCACTTGGCTGCCCAACTTTCAATCTTCTAGGTTCAAGCGTTCGTTTCCAGTAACAGTTTGAATTTTTAGGTTTCACTCTGTTTCCTGCTATATAGATACAGGTGTTTGAAACTCTAAATCAAACACGGTTTTTGCTAGCTCCGTGAAACTTGACAAAATGAAGTAGTTCTAAGTTCTATCTCTATGGTTTGTTTCCTCTTGAAGTACCCCATGCAGAGACTGGCAAAGAACACTTTCGTTTTAAAGGGGTTGCCAAGCTTCCAAAAAACTACTAGTTTGCTGAAATCTCAGCAAACATTTTTTCACCAAATCTTGATGATACTTGGTGGTAATGATCAGTTCACTAAGCCCACTTGGCTGCCCAATTTTCACTCTTCTAGGTTCAAGCGTTCGTTTCCAGTAACACTTTGAATTTTTAGGTTTCACTCTGTTTTCTGCTATATAGATAGATGTGTTTGAAACTCTAAATCAAACACGGTTTGTGCTAGCTACTTGAAACTTGACCAAATGAAGTAGTTCTAAGTTCTATCTCTATGGTTTGTTTCCTCTTGAAATACCCCATGCAGAGACTGGCGAAAAACACTTTCGTTTGAAAGGGGTTGCCAAGCTTCCAAAAAACTACTAGTTTGCTGAAATCTCAGCAAACATTTTTTCACCAAATCTTGATGATACTTGGTGGTAATGATCAGTTCACTAATCCCACTTGGCTGCCCAACTTTCAATCTTCTAGGTTCAAGCGTTCGTTTCCAGTAACACTTTGAATTTTTAGGTTTCACTCTGTTTTCTGCTATATAGATAGATGTGTTTGAAACTCTAAATCAAACACGGTTTGTGCTAGCTCCTTGAAACTTGACCAAATGAAGTAGTTCTAAGTTCTATCTCTATGGTTTGTTTCCTCTTGAAGTACCCCATGCAGAGACTGGCGAAAAACACTTTCGTTTGAAAGGGGTTGCCAAGCTTCCAAAAAACTACTAGTTTGCTGAAATCTCAGCAAATATTTTTTAACCAAATCTTGATGATACTTGGTGGTAATGATCAGTTCACTAATCCCACTTGGCTGCCCAACTTTCAATCTTCTAGGTTCAAGCGTTCGTTTCCAGTAACAGTTTGAATTTTTAGGTTTCACTCTGTTTCCTGCTATATAGATAGATGTGTTTGAAACTCTAAATCAAACACGGTTTGTGCTAGCTCCGTGAAACTTGACAAAATGAAGTAGTTCTAAGTTCTATCTCTATGGTTTGTTTCCTCTTGAAGTACCCCATGCAGAGACTGGCAAAGAACACTTTCGTTTGAAAGGGGTTGCCAAGCTTCCAAAAAACTACTAGTTTGCTGAAATCTCAGCAACCATTTTTTCACCAAATCTTGATGATACTTGGTGGTAATGATCAGTTCACTAAGCCCACTTGGCTGCCCAATTTTCACTCTTCTAGGTTCAAGCGTTCGTTTCCAGTAACACTTTGAATTTTTAGGTTTCACTCTGTTTTCTGCTATATAGATAGATGTGTTTGAAACTCTAAATCAAACACGGTTTGTGCTAGCTCCTTGAAACTTGACCAAATGAAGTAGTTCTAAGTTCTATCTCTATGGTTTGTTTCCTCTTGAAGTACCCCATGCAGAGACTGGCGAAAAACACTTTCGTTTGAAAGGGGTTGCCAAGCTTCCAAAAATCTACTAGTTTGCTGAAATCTCAGCAAACCTTTTTTCCCCAAATCTTGATGATACTTGGTGGTAATGATCAGTTCACTAATCCCACTTGGCTGCCCAACTTTAAATCTTCTAGGTTCAAGCGTTCGTTTCCAGTAACAGTTTGAATTTTTAGGTTTCACTCTGTTTCCTGCTATATAGATAGATGTGTTTGAAACTCTAAATCAAACACGGTTTGTGCTAGCTCCGTGAAACTTGACAAAATGAAGTAGTTCTAAGTTCTATCTCTATGGTTTGTTTCCTCTTGAAGTACCCCATGCAGAGACTGGCAAAGAACACTTTCGTTTGAAAGGGGTTGCCAAGCTTCCAAAAAACTACTAGTTTGCTGAAATCTCAGCAACCATTTTTTCACCAAATCTTGATGATACTTGGTGGTAATGATCAGTTCACTAATCCCACTTGGCTGCCCAACTTTCAATCTTCTAGGTTCAAGCGTTCGTTTCCAGTAACAGTTTGAATTTTTAGGTTTCACTCTGTTTCCTGCTATATAGATAGATGTGTTTGAAACTCTAAATCAAACACGGTTTGTGCTAGCTCCGTGAAACTTGACAAAATGAAGTAGTTCTAAGTTCTATCTCTATGGTTTGTTTCCTCTTGAAGTACCCCATGCAGAGACTGGCAAAGAACACTTTCGTTTGAAAGGGGTTGCCAAGCTTCCAAAAAACTACTAGTTTGCTGAAATCTCAGCAACCATTTTTTCACCAAATCTTGATGATACTTGGTGGTAATGATCAGTTCACTTATCCCACTTGGCTGCCCAACTTTCAATCTTCTAGGTTCAAGCGTTCGTTTCCAGTAACAGTTTGAATTTTTAGGTTTCACTCTGTTTCCTGCTATATAGATAGACGTGTTTGAAACTCTAAATCAAACACGGTTTGTGCTAGCTCCTTGAAACTTGACCAAATGAAGTAGTTCTAAGTTCTATCTCTATGGTTTGTTTCCTCTTGAAGTACCCCATGCAGAGACTGGCAAAGAACACTTTCGTTTTAAAGGGGTTGCCAAGCTTCCAAAAAACTACTAGTTTGCTGAAATCTCAGCAAACATTTTTTCACCAAATCTTGATGATACTTGGTGGTAATGATCAGTTCACTAAGCCCACTTGGCTGCCCAATTTTCACTCTTCTAGGTTCAAGCGTTCGTTTCCAGTAACAGTTTGAATTTTTAGGTTTCACTCTGTTTTCTGCTATATAGATAGATGTGTTTGAAACTCTAAATCAAACACGGTTTGTGCTAGCTCCGTGAAACTTGACAAAATGAAGTAGTTCTAAGTTCTATCTCTATGGTTTGTTTCTTCTTGAAGTACCCCATGCAGAGACTGGCAAAGAACACTTTCGTTTGAAAGGGGTTGCCATGCTTCCAAAAAACTACTAGTTTGCTGAAATCTCAGCAACCATTTTTTCACCAAATCTTGATGATACTTGGTGGTAATGATCAGTTCACTAAGCCCACTTGGCTGCCCAATTTTCACTCTTCTAGGTTCAAGCGTTCGTTTCCAGTAACACTTTGAATTTTTAGGTTTCACTCTGTTTTCTGCTATATAGATAGATGTGTTTGAAACTCTAAATCACACACTGTTTGTGCTAGCTCCTTGGAACTTGACCAAATGAAGTAGTTCTAAGTTCTATCTCTATGGTTTGTTTCCTCTTGAAGTACCCCATGCAGAGACTGGCGAAAAACACTTTCGTTTGAAAGGGGTTGCCAAGCTTCCAAAAAGCTACTAGTTTGCTGAAATCTCAGCAAACATTTTTTCACCAAATCTTGATGATACTTGGTGGTAATGATCAGTTCACTAATCCCACTTGGCTGCCCAACTTTCAATCTTCTAGGTTCAAGCGTTCGTTTCCAGTAACAGTTTGAATTTTTAGGTTTCACTCTGTTTTCTGCTATATAGATAGATGTGTTTGAAACTCTAAATCAAACACGGTTTGTGCTAGCTCCGTGAAACTTGACAAAATGAAGTAGATCTAAGTTCTATCTCTATGGTTTGTTTCCTCTTGAAGTACCCCATGCAGAGACTGGCGAAAAACACTTTCGTTTGAAAGGGGTTGCCAAGCTTCCAAAAAGCTACTAGTTTGCTGAAATCTCAGCAAACATTTTTTCACCAAATCTTGATGATACTTGGTGGTAATGATCAGTTCACTAATCCCACTTGGCTGCCCAACTTTCAATCTTCTAGGTTCAAGCGTTCGTTTCCAGTAACAGTTTGAATTTTTAGGTTTCACTCTGTTTTCTGCTATATAGATAGATGTGTTTGAAACTCTAAATCAAACACGGTTTGTGCTAGCTCCGTGAAACTTGACAAAATGAAGTAGATCTAAGTTCTATCTCTATGGTTTGTTTCCTCTTGAAGTACCCCATGCAGAGACTGGCGAAGAACACTTTCGTTTGAAAGGGGTTGCCAAGCTTCCAAAAAACTACTAGTTTGCTGAAATCTCAGCAAACATTTTTTCACCAAATCTTGATGATACTTGGTGGTAATGATCAGTTCACTAATCCCACTTGGCTGCCCAACTTTCACTCTTCTAGGTTCAAGCGTTCGTTTCCAGTAACAGTTTGAATTTTTGGGTTTCACTCTGTTTTCTGCTATATAGATAGATGTGTTTGAAACTCTAAATCAAACACGGTTTGTGCTAGCTCCTTGAAACTTGACCAAATGAAGTAGTTCTAAGTTCTATCTCTATGGTTTGTTTCCTCCTGAAGTACCCCATGCAGAGACTGGCGAAAAACACTTTCGTTTGAAAGGGGTTGCCAAGCTTCCAAAAAACTACTAGTTTGCTGAAATCTCAGCAAACATTTTTTCACCAAATCTTGATGATACTTGGTGGTAATGATCAGTTCACTAATCCCACTTGGCTGCCCAACTTTCAATCTTCTAGGTTCAAGCGTTCGTTTCCAGTAACAGTTTGAATTTTTAGGTTTCACTCTGTTTTCTGCTATATAGATAGATGTGTTTGAAACTCTAAATCAAACACGGTTTGTGCTAGCTCCGTGAAACTTGACAAAATGAAGTAGTTCTAAGTTCTATCTCTATGGTGTGTTTCCTCTTGAAGTACCCCATGCAGAGACTGGCAAAGAACACTTTCGTTTGAAAGGGGTTGCCAAGCTTCCAAAAAACTACTAGTTTGCTGAAATCTCAGCAACCATTTTTTCACCAAATCTTGATGATACTTGGTGGTAATGATCAGTTCACTAATCCCACTTGGCTGCCCAACTTTCAATCTTCTAGGTTCAAGCGTTCGTTTCCAGTAACAGTTTGAATTTTTAGGTTTCACTCTGTTTCCTGCTATATAGATAGATGTGTTTGAAACTCTAAATCAAACACGGTTTGTGCTAGCTCCTTGAAACTTGACCAAATGAAGTAGTTCTAAGTTCTATCTCTATGGTTTGTTTCCTCTTGAAGTACCCCATGCAGAGACTGGCAAAGAACACTTTCGTTTTAAAGGGGTTGCCAAGCTTCCAAAAAACTACTAGTTTGCTGAAATCTCAGCAAACATTTTTTCACCAAATCTTGATGATACTTGGTGGTAATGATCAGTTCACTAAGCCCACTTGGCTGCCCAATTTTCACTCTTCTAGGTTCAAGCGTTCGTTTCCAGTAACACTTTGAATTTTTAGGTTTCACTCTGTTTTCTGCTATATAGATAGATGTGTTTGAAACTCTAAATCAAACACGGTTTGTGCTAGCTACTTGAAACTTGACCAAATGAAGTAGTTCTAAGTTCTATCTCTATGGTTTGTTTCCTCTTGAAATACCCCATGCAGAGACTGGCGAAAAACACTTTCGTTTGAAAGGGGTTGCCAAGCTTCCAAAAAACTACTAGTTTGCTGAAATCTCAGCAAACATTTTTTCACCAAATCTTGATGATACTTGGTGGTAATGATCAGTTCACTAATCCCACTTGGCTGCCCAACTTTCAATCTTCTAGGTTCAAGCGTTCGTTTCCAGTAACAGTTTGAATTTTTAGGTTTCACTCTGTTTTCTGCTATATAGATAGATGTGTTTGAAACTCTAAATCAAACACGGTTTGTGCTAGCTCCGTGAAACTTGACAAAATGAAGTAGTTCTAAGTTCTATCTCTATGGTTTGTTTCCTCTTGAAGTACCCCATGCAGAGACTGGCAAAGAACACTTTCGTTTGAAAGGGGTTGCCATGCTTCCAAAAAACTACTAGTTTGCTGAAATCTCAGCAACCATTTTTTCACCAAATCTTGATGATACTTGGTGGTAATGATCAGTTCACTAATCCCACTTGGCTGCCCAATTTTCACTCTTCTAGGTTCAAGCGTTCGTTTCCAGTAACACTTTGAATTTTTAGGTTTCACTCTGTTTTCTGCTATATAGATAGATGTGTTTGAAACTCTAAATCAAACACGGTTTGTGCTAGCTCCTTGGAACTTGACCAAATGAAGTAGTTCTAAGTTCTATCTCTATGGTTTGTTTCCTCTTGAAGTACCCCATGCAGAGACTGGCGAAAAACACTTTCGTTTGAAAGGGGTTGCCAAGCTTCCAAAAATCTACTAGTTTGCTGAAATCTCAGCAAACATTTTTTCACCAAATCTTGATGATACTTGGTGGTAATGATCAGTTGACTAATCCCACTTGGCTGCCCAACTTTCAATCTTCTAGGTTCAAGCGTTCGTTTCCAGTAACAGTTTGAATTTTTAGGTTTCACTCTGTTTTCTGCTATATAGATAGATGTGTTTGAAACTCTAAATCAAACACGGTTTGTGCTAGCTCCTTGAAACTTGACCAAATGAAGTAGTTCTAAGTTGTATCTATATGGTTTGTTTCCTCCTGAAGTACCCCATGCAGAGACTGGCGAAAAACACTTTCGTTTTAAAGGGGTTGCCAAGCTTCCAAAAAACTACTCGTTTGCTGAAATCTCAGCAAACATTTTTTCACCAAATCTTGATGATACTGGGTGGTAATGATCAGTTCACTAATCCCACTTGGCTGCCCAACTTTCAATCTTCTAGGTTCAAGCGTTCGTTTCCAGTAACAGTTTGAATTTTTAGGTTTCACTCTGTTTTCTGCTATATAGATAGATGTGTTTGAAACTCTAAATCAAACACGCTTTGTGCTAGCTCCGTGAAACTTGACAAAATGAAGTAGTTCTAAGTTCTATCTCTATGGTTTGTTTCCTCTTGAAGTACCCATGCAGAGACTGGCAAAGAACACTTTCGTTGGAAAAGGGTTGCCAAGCTTCCAAAAAACTACTAGTTTGCTGAAATCTCAGCAAACATTTTTTCACCAAATCTTGATGATACTTGGTGGTAATGATCAGTTCACTAAGCCCACTTGGCTGCCCAATTTTCACTCTTCTAGGTTCAAGCGTTCGTTTCCAGTAACACTTTGAATTTTTAGGTTTCACTCTGTTTTCTGCTATATAGATAGATGTGTTTGAAACTCTAAATCAAACACGGTTTGTGCTAGCTCCTTGAAACTTGACCAAATGAAGTAGTTCTAAGTTCTATCTCTATGGTTTTTTTCCTCTTGAAGTACCCCATGCAGAGACTGGCGAAAAACACTTTCGTTTTAAAGGGGTTGCCAAGCTTCGAAAAAACTACTAGTTTGCTGAAATCTCAGCAAACATTTTTTCACCAAATCTTGATGATACTTGGTGGTAATGATCAGTTCACTAATCCCACTTGGCTGCCCAAATTTTATTCTTCTAGGTTGAAGCTTTCGTTTCCAGTGACTGTTTGAAATTTTAGGTTTCACTCTGTTTTCTCGAACATAGATAGCTGTGTTTGGAATTCTAAATCAAACACGGTTTGTGCTAGCTCCGTGAAACTTGACAAAATGATGTAGTTCTAAGTTCTATCTCTATGGTTTGTTTCCTCTTCAAGTACCCCATGCAGAGACTGGCGAAGAACACTTTCGTTTGAAAGGGGTTGCCAAGCTTCCAAAAAACTACTCGTTTGCTGAAATCTCAGCAAACATTTTTTCACCAAATCTTGATGATACTTGGTGGTAATGATCAGTTCACTAAGCCCACTTGGCTGCCCAATTTTCACTCTTCTAGGTTCAAGCGTTCGTTTCCAGTAACACTATGAATTTTTAGTTTTCACTCTGTTTTCTGCTATATAGATAGATGTGTTTGAAACTCTAAATCAAACACGTTTTGTGCTAGCTCCTTGAAACTTGACAAAATGAAGTAGTTCTAAGTTCTATCTCTATGGTTTGTTTCCTCTTGAAGTACCCCATGCAGAAACTGGCGAAAAACACTTTCGTTTGAAAGGGGTTGCCATGCTTCCAAAAAACTACTAGTTTGCTGAAATCTCAGCAAACATTTTTTCACCAAATCTTGATGATACTTGGTGGTAATGATCAGTTCACTAATCCCACTTGGCTGCCCAACTTTCACTCTTCTAGGTTCAAGCGTTCGTTTCCAGTAACAGTTTGAATTTTTAGGTTTCACTCTGTTTTCTGCTATATAGATAGATGTGTTTGAAACTCTAAATCAAACACGGTTTGTGCTAGCTCCGTGAAACTTGACCAAATGAAGTAGTTCTAAGTTCTATCTCTATGGTTTGTTTCCTCTTGAAGCACCCCATGCAGAGACTGGCGAAGAACACTTTCGTTTGAAAGGGGTTGCCATGCTTCCAAAAAACTACTAGTTTGCTGAAATCTCAGCAAACATTTTTTCACCAAATCTTGATGATACTTGGTGGTAATGATCAGTTCACTAATCCCACTTGGCTGCCCAATTTTCACTCTTCTAGGTTCAAGCGTTCGTGTCCAGTAACAGTTTGAATTTTTAGGTTTCACTCTGTTTTCTGCTATATAGATAGATGTGTTTGAAACTCTAAATCAAACACGGTTTGTGCTAGCTCCTTGAAACTTGACAAAATGAAGTAGTTCTAAGTTCTATCTCTATGGTTTTTTTCCTCTTGAAGTACCCCATGCAGAGACTGGCGAAAAACACTTTCGTTTTAAAGGGGTTGCCAAGCTTCGAAAAAACTACTAGTTTGCTGAAATCTCAGCAAACATTTTTTCACCAAATCTTCATGATACTTGGTGGTAATGATCAGTTCACTAATCCCACTTGGCTGCCCAAATTTTATTCTTCTAGGTTGAAGCTTTCGTTTCCAGTGACTGTTTGAAATTTTAGGTTTCACTCTGTTTTCTCGAACATAGATAGCTGTGTTTGGAATTCTAAATCAAACACGGTTTGTGCTAGCTCCGTGAAACTTGACAAAATGAAGTAGTTCTATGTTCTATCTCTATGGTTTGTTTCCTCTTCAAGTACCCCATGCAGAGACTGGCGAAGAACACTTTCGTTTGAAAGGGGTTGCCAGGCTTCCAAAAAACTACACGTTTGCTGAAATCTCAGCAAACATTTTTTCACCAAATCTTGATGATACTTGGTGGTAATGATCAGTTCACTAAGCCCACTTGGCTGCCCAATTTTCACTCTTCTAGGTTCAAGCGTTCGTTTCCAGTAACACTATGAATTTTTAGGTTTCACTCTGTTTTCTGTTATATAGATAGATGTGTTTGAAACTCTAAATCAAACACGGTTTGTGCTAGCTCCTTGAAACTTGACAAAATGAAGTAGTTCTAAGTTCTATCTCTATGGTTTGTTTCCTCTTGAAGTACCCCATGCAGAAACTGGCGAAAAACACTTTCGTTTGAAAGGGGTTGCCATGCTTCCAAAAAACTACTAGTTTGCTGAAATCTCAGCAAACATTTTTTCACCAAATCTTGATGATACTTGGTGGTAATGATCAGTTCACTAATCCCACTTGGCTGCCCAACTTTCACTCTTCTAGGTTCAAGCGTTCGTTTCCAGTAACACTTTGAATTTTTAGGTTTCACTCTGTTTTCTGCTATATAGATAGATGTGTTTGAAACTCTAAATCAAACACGGTTTGTGCTAGCTCCGTGAAACTTGACCAAATGAAGTAGTTCTAAGTTCTATCTCTATGGTTTGTTTCCTCTTGAAGCACCCCATGCAGAGACTGGCGAAGAACACTTTCGTTTGAAAGGGGTTGCCAAGCTTCCAAAAAACTACTCGTTTGCTGAAATCTCAGCAACCATTTTTTCACCAAATCTTGATGATACTTGGTGGTAATGATCAGTTCACTAATCCCACTTGGCTGCCCAACTTTCAATCTTCTAGGTTCAAGCGTTCGTTTCCAGTAACAGTTTGAATTTTTAGGTTTCACTCTGTTTCCTGCTATATAGATAGATGTGTTTGAAACTCTAAATCAAACACGGTTTGTGCTAGCTCCTTGAAACTTGACCAAATGAAGTAGTTCTAAGTTCTATCTCTATGGTTTGTTTCCTCTTGAAGTACCCCATGCAGAGACTGGCAAAGAACACTTTCGTTTTAAAGGGGTTGCCAAGCTTCCAAAAAACTACTAGTTTGCTGAAATCTCAGCAAACATTTTTTCACCAAATCTTGATGATACTTGGTGGTAATGATCAGTTCACTAAGCCCACTTGGCTGCCCAATTTTCACTCTTCTAGGTTCAAGCGTTCGTTTCCAGTAACACTTTGAATTTTTAGGTTTCACTCTGTTTTCTGCTATATAGATAGATGTGTTTGAAACTCTAAATCAAACACGGTTTGTGCTAGCTACTTGAAACTTGACCAAATGAAGTAGTTCTAAGTTCTATCTCTATGGTTTGTTTCCTCTTGAAGCACCCCATGCAGAGACTGGCGAAGAACACTTTCGTTTGAAAGGGGTTGCCAAGCTTCCAAAAAACTACTAGTTTGCTGAAATCTCAGCAAACATTTTTTCACCAAATCTTGATGATACTTGGTGGTAATGATCAGTTCACTAATCCCACTTGGCTGCCCAACTTTCAATCTTCTAGGTTCAAGCGTTCGTTTCCAGTAACAGTTTGAATTTTTAGGTTTCACTCTGTTTTCTGCTATATAGATAGATGTGTTTGAAACTCTAAATCAAACACGGTTTGTGCTAGCTCCGTGAAACTTGACAAAATGAAGTAGATCTAAGTTCTATCTCTATGGTTTGTTTCCTCTTGAAGTACCCCATGCAGAGACTGGCGAAGAACACTTTCGTTTGAAAGGGGTTGCCAAGCTTCCAAAAAACTACTCGTTTCCTGAAATCTCAGCAAACATTTTTTCACCAAATCTTGATGATACTTGGTGGTAATGATCAGTTCACTAATCCCACTTGGCTGCCCAACTTTCACTCTTCTAGGTTCAAGCGTTCGTTTCCAGTAACAGTTTGAATTTTTAGGTTTCACTCTGTTTTCTGCTATATAGATAGATGTGTTTGAAACTCTAAATCAAACACGGTTTGTGCTAGCTCCTTGAAACTTGACAAAATGAAGTAGTTCAAAGTTCTATCTCTATGGTTTGTTTCCTCCTGAAGTACCCCATGCAGAGACTGGCGAAAAACACTTTCGTTTGAAAGGGGTTGCCAAGCTTCCAAAAAACTACTAGTTTGCTGAAATCTCAGCAAACATTTTTTCACCAAATCTTGATGATACTTGGTGGTAATGATCAGTTCACTAATCCCACTTGGCTGCCCAACTTTCAATCTTCTAGGTTCAAGCGTTCGTTTCCAGTAACAGTTTGAATTTTTAGGTTTCACTCTGTTTTCTGCTATATAGATAGATGTGTTTGAAACTCTATATCAAACACGGTTTGTGCTAGCTCCGTGAAACTTGACAAAATGAAGTAGTTCTAAGTTCTATCTCTATGCTTTGTTTCCTCTTGAAGTACCCCATGCAGAGACTGGCAAAGAACACTTTCGTTTGAAAGGGGTTGCCAAGCTTCCAAAAAACTACTAGTTTGCTGAAATCTCAGCAACCATTTTTTCACCAAATCTTGATGATACTTGGTGGTAATGATCAGTTCACTAATCCCACTTGGCTGCCCAACTTTCAATCTTCTAGGTTCAAGCGTTCGTTTCCAGTAACAGTTTGAAATTTTAGGTTTCACTCTGTTTTCTGCTATATAGATAGATGTGTTTGAAACTCTAAATCAAACACGGTTTGTGCTAGCTCCGTGAAACTTGACAAAATGAAGTAGTTCTAAGTTCTATCTCTATGCTTTGTTTCCTCTTGAAGTACCCCATGCAGAGACTGGCAAAGAACACTTTCGTTTGAAAGGGGTTGCCAAGCTTCCAAAAAACTACTAGTTTGCTGAAATCTCAGCAACCATTTTTTCACCAAATCTTGATGATACTTGGTGGTAATGATCAGTTCACTAAGCCCACTTGGCTGCCCAATTTTCACTCTTCTAGGTTCAAGCGTTCGTTTCCAGTAACACTTTGAATTTTTAGGTTTCACTCTGTTTTCTGCTATATAGATAGATGTGTTTGAAACTCTAAATCAAACACGGTTTGTGCTAGCTCCGTGAAACTTGACCAAATGAAGTAGTTCTAAGTTGTATCTCTATGGTTTGTTTCCTCCTGAAGTACCCCATGCAGAGACTGGCGAAAAACACTTTCGTTTTAAAGGGGTTGCCAAGCTTCCAAAAAACTACTCGTTTGCTGAAATCTCAGCAAACATTTTTTCACCAAATCTTGATGATACTGGGTGGTAATGATCAGTTCACTAATCCCACTTGGCTGCCCAACTTTCAATCTTCTAGGTTCAAGCGTTCGTTTCCAGTAACAGTTTGAATTTTTAGGTTTCACTCTGTTTTCTGCTATATAGATAGATGTGTTTGAAACTCTAAATCAAACACGCTTTGTGCTAGCTCCGTGAAACTTGACAAAATGAAGTAGTTCTAAGTTCTATCTCTATGGTTTGTTTCCTCTTGAAGTACCCCATGCAGAGACTGGCAAAGAACACTTTCGTTGGAAAAGGGTTGCCAAGCTTCCAAAAAACTACTAGTTTGCTGAAATCTCAGCAAACATTTTTTCACCAAATCTTGATGATACTTGGTGGTAATGATCAGTTCACTAAGCCCACTTGGCTGCCCAATTTTCACTCTTCTAGGTTCAAGCGTTCGTTTCCAGTAACACTTTGAATTTTTAGGTTTCACTCTGTTTTCTGCTATATAGATAGATGTGTTTGAAACTCTAAATCAAACACGGTTTGTGCTAGCTCCTTGAAACTGACCAAATGAAGTAGTTCTAAGTTCTATCTCTATGGTTTTTTTCCTCTTGAAGTACCCCATGCAGAGACTGGCGAAAAACACTTTCGTTTTAAAGGGGTTGCCAAGCTTCGAAAAAACTACTAGTTTGCTGAAATCTCAGCAAACATTTTTTCACCAAATCTTGATGATACTTGGTGGTAATGATCAGTTCACTAATCCCACTTCCCTGCCCAAATTTTATTCTTCTAGGTTGAAGCTTTCGTTTCCAGTGACTGTTTGAAATTTTAGGTTTCACTCTGTTTTCTCGAACATAGATAGCTGTGTTTGGAATTCTAAATCAAACACGGTTTGTGCTAGCTCCGTGAAACTTGACAAAATGAAGTAGTTCTAAGTTCTATCTCTATGGTTTGTTTCCTCTTCAAGTACCCCATGCAGAGACTGGCGAAGAACACTTTCGTTTGAAAGGGGTTGCCAAGCTTCCAAAAAACTACTCGTTTGCTGAAATCTCAGCAAACATTTTTTCACCAAATCTTGATGATACTTGGTGGTAATGATCAGTTCACTAAGCCCACTTGGCTGCCCAATTTTCACTCTTCTAGGTTCAAGCGTTCGTTTCCAGTAACACTATGAATTTTTAGTTTTCACTCTGTTTTCTGCTATATAGATAGATGTGTTTGAAACTCTAAATCAAACACGTTTTGTGCTAGCTCCTTGAAACTTGACAAAATGAAGTAGTTCTAAGTTCTATCTCTATGGTTTGTTTCCTCTTGAAGTACCCCATGCAGAAACTGGCGAAAAACACTTTCGTTTGAAAGGGGTTGCCATGCTTCCAAAAAACTACTAGTTTGCTGAAATCTCAGCAAACATTTTTTCACCAAATCTTGATGATACTTGGTGGTAATGATCAGTTCACTAATCCCACTTGGCTGCCCAACTTTCACTCTTCTAGGTTCAAGCGTTCGTTTCCAGTAACAGTTTGAATTTTTAGGTTTCACTCTGTTTTCTGCTATATAGATAGATGTGTTTGAAACTCTAAATCAAACACGGTTTGTGCTAGCTCCGTGAAACTTGACCAAATGAAGTAGTTCTAAGTTCTATCTCTATGGTTTGTTTCCTCTTGAAGCACCCCATGCAGAGACTGGCGAAGAACACTTTCGTTTGAAAGGGGTTGCCAAGCTTCCAAAAAACTACTCGTTTGCTGAAATCTCAGCAAACATTTTTTCACCAAATCTTGATGATACTTGGTGGTAATGATCAGTTCACTAAGCCCACATGGCTGCCCAATTTTCACTCTTCTAGGTTCAAGCGTTCGTTTCCAGTAACACTTTGAATTTTTAATTTTCACTCTGTTTTCTGCTATATAGATAGATGTGTTTGAAACTCTAAATGAAACACGGTTTGTGCTAGCTCCTTGAAACTTGACAAAATGAAGTAGTTCTAAGTTCTATCTCTATGGTTTGTTTCCTCTTGAAGTACCCCATGCAGAAACTGGCGAAAAACACTTTCGTTTGAAAGGGGTTGCCATGCTTCCAAAAAACTACTAGTTTGCTGAAATCTCAGCAAACATTTTTTCACCAAATCTTGATGATACTTGGTGGTAATGATCAGTTCACTAATCCCACTTGGCTGCCCAATTTTCACTCTTCTAGGTTCAAGCGTTCGTGTCCAGTAACAGTTTGAATTTTTAGGTTTCACTCTGTTTTCTGCTATATAGATAGATGTGTTTGAAACTTTAAATCAAACACGGTTTGTGCTAGCTCCTTGAAACTTGACAAAATGAAGTAGTTCTAAGTTCTATCTCTATGGTTTTTTTCCTCTTGAAGTACCCCATGCAGAGACTGGCGAAAAACACTTTCGTTTTAAAGGGGTTGCCAAGCTTCGAAAAAACTACTAGTTTGCTGAAATCTCAGCAAACATTTTTTCACCAAATCTTCATGATACTTGGTGGTAATGATCAGTTCACTAATCCCACTTGGCTGCCCAAATTTTATTCTTCTAGGTTGAAGCTTTCGTTTCCAGTGACTGTTTGAAATTTTAGGTTTCACTCTGTTTTCTCGAACATAGATAGCTGTGTTTGGAATTCTAAATCAAACACGGTTTGTGCTAGCTCCGTGAAACTTGACAAAATGAAGTAGTTCTATGTTCTATCTCTATGGTTTGTTTCCTCTTCAAGTACCCCATGCAGAGACTGGCGAAGAACACTTTCGTTTGAAAGGGGTTGCCAGGCTTCCAAAAAACTACTCGTTTGCTGAAATCTCAGCAAACATTTTTTCACCAAATCTTGATGATACTTGGTGGTAATGATCAGTTCACTAAGCCCACTTGGCTGCCCAATTTTCACTCTTCTAGGTTCAAGCGTTCGTTTCCAGTAACACTATGAATTTTTAGGTTTCACTCTGTTTTCTGTTATATAGATAGATGTGTTTGAAACTCTAAATCAAACACGGTTTGTGCTAGCTCCTTGAAACTTGACAAAATGAAGTAGTTCTAAGTTCTATCTCTATGGTTTGTTTCCTCTTGAAGTACCCCATGCAGAAACTGGCGAAAAACACTTTCGTTTGAAAGGGGTTGCCATGCTTCCAAAAAACTACTAGTTTGCTGAAATCTCAGCAAACATTTTTTCACCAAATCTTGATGATACTTGGTGGTAATGATCAGTTCACTAATCCCACTTGGCTGCCCAACTTTAACTCTTCTAGGTTCAAGCGTTCGTTTCCAGTAACACTTTGAATTTTTAGGTTTCACTCTGTTTTCTGCTATATAGATAGATGTGTTTGAAACTCTAAATCAAACACGGTTTGTGCTAGCTCCTTGAAACTTGACAAAATGAAGTAGTTCCAAGTTCTATCTCTATGGTTTGTTTCCTCTTGAAGTACCCCATGCAGAAACTGGCGAAAAACACTTTCGTTTGAAAGGGGTTGCCATGCTTCCAAAAATCTACTAGTTTCCTGAAATCTCAGCAAACATTTTTTCACCAAATCTTGATGATACTTGGTGGTAATGATCAGTTCACTAATCCCACTTGGCTGCCCAACTTTCACTCTTCTAGGTTCAAGCGTTCGTTTCCAGTAACAGTTTGAATTTTTAGGTTTCACTCTGTTTTCTGCTATATAGATAGATGTGTTTGAAACTCTAAATCAAACACGGTTTGTGCTAGCTCCGTGAAACTTGACAAAATGAAGTAGTTCTAAGTTCTATCTCTATGGTTTGTTTCCTCTTGAAGCACCCCATGCAGAGACTGGCGAAGAAAACTTTCGTTTGAAAGGGGTTGCCAATCTTCCAAAAAACAACTCGTTTGCTGAAATCTCAGCAAACATTTTTTCACCAAATCTTGATGATACTTGGTGGTAATGATCAGTTCACTAAGCCCACATGGCTGCCCAATTTTCACTCTTCTAGGTTCAAGCGTTCGTTTCCAGTAACACTTTGAATTTTTAATTTTCACTCTGTTTTCTGCTATATAGATAGATGTGTTTGAAACTCTAAATCAAACACGGTTTGTGCTAGCTCCTTGAAACTTGACAAAATGAAGTAGTTCTAAGTTCTATCTCTATGGTTTGTTTCCTCTTGAAGTACCCCATGCAGAAATTGGCGAAAAACACTTTCGTTTGAAAGGGGTTGCCATGCTTCCAAAAAACTACTCGTTTGCTGAAATCTCAGCAAACATTTTTTCACCAAATCTTGATGATACTTGGTGGTAATGATCAGTTCACTAATCCCACTTTTCTGCCCAACTTTCACTCTTCTAGGTTCAAGCGTTCGTTTCCAGTAACAGTTTGAATTTTTAGGTTTCACTCTGTTTTCTGCTATATAGATAGATGTGTTTGAAACTCTAAATCAAACACGCTTTGTGCTAGCTCCGTGAAACTTGACAAAATGAAGTAGTTCTAAGTTCTATCTCTATGGTTTGTTTCCTCTTGAAGTACCCCATGCAGAGACTGGCAAAGAACACTTTCGTTGGAAAAGGGTTGCCAAGCTTCCAAAAAACTACTAGTTTGCTGAAATCTCAGCAAACATTTTTTCACCAAATCTTGATGATACTTGGTGGTAATGATCAGTTCACTAAGGCCACTTGGATGCCCAATTTTCACTCTTCTAGGTTCAAGCGTTCGTTTCCAGTAACACTTTGAATTTTTAGGTTTCACTCTGTTTTCTGCTATATAGATAGATGTGTTTGAAACTCTAAATCAAACACGGTTTGTGCTAGCTCCTTGAAACTTGACAAATGAAGTAGTTCTAAGTTCTATCTCTATGTTTTTTTTCCTCTTGAAGTACCCCATGCAGAGACTGGCGAAAAACACTTTCGTTTTAAAGGGGTTGCCAAGCTTCGAAAAAACTACTAGTTTGCTGAAATCTCAGCAAACATTTTTTCACCAAATCTTGATGATACTTGGTGGTAATGATCAGTTCACTAATCCCACTTGGCTCCCCAAATTTTATTCTTCTAGGTTGAAGCTTTCGTTTCCAGTGACTGTTTGAAATTTTAGGTTTCACTCTGTTTTCTCGAACATAGATAGCTGTGTTTGGAATTCTAAATCAAACACGGTATGTGCTAGCTCCGTGAAACTTGACAAAATGAAGTAGTTCTAAGTTCTATCTCTATGGTTTGTTTCCTCTTCAAGTACCCCATGCAGAGACTGGCGAAGAACACTTTCGTTTGAAAGGGGTTGCCAAGCTTCCAAAAAACTACTCGTTTGCTGAAATCTCAGCAAACATTTTTTCACCAAATCTTGATGATACTTGGTGGTAATGATCAGTCCACTAATCCCACTTGGCTGCCCAACTTTCACTCTTCTAGGTTCAAGCGTTCATTTCCAGTAACAGTTTGAATTTTTAGGTTTCACTCTGTTTTCTGCTATATAGATAGATGTGTTTGAAACTCTAAATCAAACACGGTTTGTGCTAGCTCCGTGAAACTTGACCAAATGAAGTAGTTCTAAGTTCTATCTCTATGGTTTGTTTCCTCTTGAAGCACCCCATGCAGAGACTGGCGAAGAACACTTTCGTTTGAAAGGGGTTGCCAAGCTTCCAAAAAATTACTCGTTTGCTGAAATCTCAGCAAATATTTTTTCACCAAATCTTGATGATACTTGGTGGTAATGATCAGTTCACTAAGCCCACATGGCTTCCCAATTTTCACTCTTCTAGGTTCAAGCGTTCGTTTCCAGTAACACTTTGAATTTTTAATTTTCACTCTGTTTTCTGCTATATAGATAGATGTGTTTGAAACTCTAAATCAAACACGGTTTGTGCTAGCTCCTTGAAACTTGACAAAATGAAGTAGTTCTAAGTTCTATCTCTATGGTTTGTTTCCTCTTGAAGTACCCCATGCAGAAACTGGCGAAAAACACTTTCGTTTGAAAGGGGTTGCCATGCTTCCAAAAAACTACTAGTTTGCTGAAATCTCAGCAAACATTTTTTCACCAAATCTTGATGATACTTGGTGGTAATGATCAGTTCACTAATCCCACTTGGCTGCCCAATTTTCACTCTTCTAGGTTCAAGCGTTCGTTTCCTGTAACACTTTGAATTTTTAGGTTTCACTCTGTTTTCTGCTATATAGATAGATGTGTTTGAAACTCTAAATCAAACACGGTTTGTGCTAGCTCCTTGAAACTTGACCAAATGAAGTAGTTCTAAGTTCTATCTCTATGGTTTTTTTCCTCTTGAAGTACCCCATGCAGAGACTGGCGAAAAACACTTTCGTTTTAAAGGGGTTGCCAAGCTTCGAAAAAACTACTAGTTTGCTGAAATCTCAGCAAACATTTTTTCACCAAATCTTCATGATACTTGGTGGTAATGATCAGTTCACTAATCCCACTTGGCTGCCCAAATTTTATTCTTCTAGGTTGAAGCTTTCGTTTCCAGTGACTGTTTGAAATTTTAGGTTTCACTCTGTTTTCTCGAACATAGATAGCTGTGTTTGGAATTCTAAATCAAACACGGTTTGTGCTAGCTCCGTGAAACTTGACAAAATGAAGTAGTTCTATGTTCTATCTCTATGGTTTGTTTCCTCTTCAAGTACCCCATGCAGAGACTGGCGAAGAACACTTTCGTTTGAAAGGGGTTGCCAAGCTTCCAAAAAACTACTCGTTTGCTGAAATCTCAGCAAACATTTTTTCACCAAATCTTGATGATACTTGGTGGTAATGATCAGTTCACTAAGCCCACTTGGCTGCCCAATTTTCACTCTTCTAGGTTCAAGCGTTCGTTTTTAGTAACAGTTTGAATTTTTAGGTTTCACTCTGTTTTCTGCTATATAGATAGATGTGTTTGAAACTCTAAATCAAACACGGTTTGTGCTAGCTCCGTGAAACTTGACAAAATGAAGTAGTTCTAAGTTCTATCTCTATGGTTTGTTTCTTCTTGAAGCACCCCATGCAGAGACTGGCGAAGAACACTTTCGTTTGAAAGGGGTTGCCAAGCTTCCAAAAAACTACTAGTTTGCTGAAATCTCAGCAAACATTTTTTCACCAAATCTTCATGATACTTGGTGGGAATGATCAGTTCACTAAGCCCACTTGGCTGCCCAATTTTCACTCTTCTAGGTTCAAGCGTTCGTTTCCAGTAACACTTTGAATTTTTAGGTTTCACTCTGTTTTCTGCTATATAGATAGATGTGTTTGAAACTCTAAATCAAACACGGTTTGTGCTAGCTCCTTGAAACTTGACCAAATGAAGTAGTTCTAAGTTCTATCTCTATGGTTTTTTTCCTCTTGAAGTACCCCATGCAGAGACTGGCGAAAAACACTTTCGTTTTAAAGGGGTTGCCAAGCTTCGAAAAAACTACTAGTTTGCTGAAATCTCAGCAAACATTTTTTCACCAAATCTTGATGATACTTGGTGGTAATGATCAGTTCACTAATCCCACTTGGCTGCCCAAATTTTATTCTTCTAGGTTGAAGCTTTCGTTTCCAGTGACTGTTTGAAATTTTAGGTTTCACTCTGTTTTCTCGAACATAGATAGCTGTGTTTGGAATTCTAAATCAAACACGGTTTGTGCTAGCTCCGTGAAACTTGACAAAATGAAGTAGTTCTAAGTTCTATCTCTATGGTTTGTTTCCTCTTCAAGTACCCCATGCAGAGACTGGCGAAGAACACTTTCGTTTGAAAGGGGTTGCCAAGCTTCCAAAAAACTACTCGTTTGCTGAAATCTCAGCAAACATTTTTTCACCAAATCTTGATGATACTTGGTGGTAATGATCAGTTCACTAAGCCCACTTGGCTGCCCAATTTTCACTCTTCTAGGTTCAAGCGTTCGTTTCCAGTAACAGTTTGAATTTTTAGGTTTCACTCTGTTTTCTGCTATATAGATAGATGTGTTTGAAACTCTAAATCAAACACGGTTTGTGCTAGCTCCTTGAAACTTGACAAAATGAAGTAGTTCTAAGTTCTATCTCTATGGTTTGTTTCCTCTTGAAGTAGCCCATGCAGAACCTGGCGAAAAACACTTTCGTTTGAAAGGGGTTGCCATGCTTCCAAAAAAACTACTCGTTTGCTGAAATCTCAGCAAACATTTTTTCACCAAATCTTGATGATACTTGGTGGTAATGATCAGTTCACTAATCCCACTTGGCTGCCCAACTTTCACTCTTCTAGGTTCAAGCGTTCGTTTCCAGTAACAGTTTGAATTTTTAGGTTTCACTCTGTTTTCTGCTATATAGGTAGATGTGTTTGAAACTCTAAATCAAACACGGTTTGTGCTAGCTCCGTGAAACTTGACCAAATGAAGTAGTTCTAAGTTGTATCTCTATGGTTTGTTTCCTCCTGAAGTACCCCATGCAGAGACTGGCGAAAAACACTTTCGTTTTAAAGGGGTTGCCAAGCTTCCAAAAAACTACTCGTTTGCTGAAATCTCAGCAAACATTTTTTCACCAAATCTTGATGATACTGGGTGGTAATGATCAGTTCACTAATCCCACTTGGCTGCCCAACTTTCAATCTTCTAGGTTCAAGCGTTCGTTTCCAGTAACAGTTTGAATTTTTAGGTTTCACTCTGTTTTCTGCTATATAGATAGATGTGTTTGAAACTCTAAATCAAACACGCTTTGTGCTAGCTCCGTTAAACTTGACAAAATGAAGTAGTTCTAAGTTCTATCTCTATGGTTTGTTTCCTCTTGAAGTACCCCATGCAGAGACTGGCAAAGAACACTTTCGTTGGAAAAGGGTTGCCAAGCTTCCAAAAAACTACTAGTTTGCTGAAATCTCAGCAAACATTTTTTCACCAAATCTTGATGATACTTGGTGGTAATGATTAGTTCACTAATCCCACTTGGCTGCCCAACTTTCACTCTTCTAGGTTCAAGCGTTCGTTTCCAGTAACAGTTTGAATTTTTAGGTTTCACTCTGTTTTCTGCTATATAGATAGATGTGTTTGAAACTCTAAATCAAACACGGTTTGTGCTAGCTCCTTCAAACTTGACCAAATGAAGTAGTTCTACGTTCTATCTCTATGGTTTGTTTCCTCTTGAAGTACCCCATGCAGAGACTGGCGAAAAACACTTTCGTTTGAAAGGGGTTGCCAAGCTTCCAAAAAACTACTAGTTTGCTGAAATCTCAGCAAACATTTTTTCACCAAAACTTGATGATACTTGGTGGTAATGATCAGTTCACTAAGCCCACTTGGCTGCCCAATTTTCACTCTTCTAGGTTCAAGCGTTCGTTTCCAGTAACACTTTGAATTTTTAGGTTTCACTCTGTTTTCTGCTATATAGATAGATGTGTTTGAAACTCTAAATCAAACACGGTTTGTGCTAGCTCCGTGAAACTTGACAAAATGAAGTAGTTCTAAGTCCTATCTCTATGGTTTGTTTCCTCTTGAAGTACCCCATGCAGAGACTGGCGAAGAACACTTTCGTTTGAAAGGGGTTGCCATGCTTCCAAAAAACTACTAGTTTGCTGAAATCTCAGCAACCATTTTTTCACCAAATCTTGATGATACTTGGTGGTAATGATCAGTTCACTAATCCCACTTGGCTGCCCAAATTTTATTCTTCTAGGTTGAAGCTTTCGTTTCCAGTGACTGTTTGAATTTTTAGGTTTCACTCTGTTTTCTCCAACATAGATAGCTGTGTTTGGAATTCTAAATCAAACACGGTTTGTGCTAGCTCCTTGAAACTTGACCAAATGAAGTAGTTCTAAGTTCTATCTCTATGGTTTGTTTCCTCTTGAAGTACCCCATGCAGAAACTGGCGAAAAACACTTTCGTTTGAAAGTGGTTGCCATGCTTCCAAAAAACTACTAGTTTGCTGAAATCTCAGCAAACATTTTTTCACCAAATCTTGATGATACTTGGTGGTAATGATCAGTTCACTAATCCCACTTGGCTGCCCAACTTTCACTCTTCTAGGTTCAAGCGTTCGTTTCCAGTAACAGTTTGAATTTTTAGGTTTCACTCTGTTTTCTACTATATAGATAGATGTGTTTGAAATTCTAAATCAAACACGGTTTGTGCTAGCTCCGTGAAACTTGACAAAATGAAGTAGTTCTAAGTTCTATCTCTATGGTTTGTTTCCTCTTGAAGTACCCCATGCAGAGACTGGCAAAGAACACTTTCGTTTGAAAGGGGTTGCCAAGCTTCCAAAAAACTACTCGTTTGCTGAAATCTCAGCAACCATTTTTTCACCAAATCTTGATGATACTTGGTGGTAATGATCAGTTCACTAAGCCCACTTGGCTGCCCAATTTTCACTCTTCTAGGTTCAAGCGTTCGTTTCCAGTAACAGTTTGAATTTTTAGGTTTCACTCTGTTTTCTGCTATATAGATAGATGTGTTTGAAACTCTAAATCAAACACGGTTTGTGCTAGCTCCTTGAAACTTGACAAAATGAAGTAGTTCTAAGTTCTATCTCTATGGTTTGTTTCCTCTTGAAGTACCCCAGGCAGAAACTGGCGAAAAACACTTTCATTTGAAAGGGGTTGCTAAGCTTCCAAAAAACTACTCGTTTGCTGAAATCTCAGCAACCATTTTTTCACCAAATCTTGATGATACTTGGTGGTAATGATCAGTTCACTAATCCCACTTGGCTGCCCAACTTTCACTCTTCTAGGTTCAAGCGTTCGTTTCCAGTAACAGTTTGAATTTTTAGGTTTCACTCTGTTTTCTGCTATATAGATAGATGTGTTTGAAACTCTAAATCAAACACGGTTTGTGCTAGCTCCCTGAAACTTGACAAATGAAGTAGTTCTAAGTTCTATCTCTATGGTTTGTTTCCTCTTGAAGTACCCCATGCAGAGACTGGCAAAGAACACTTTCGTTTGAAAGGGGTTGCCAAGCTTCCATAAAACTACTAGTTTGCTGAAATCTCAGCAACCATTTTTTCACCAAATCTTGATGATACTTGGTGGTAATGATCAGTTCACTAAGCCCACTTGGCTGCCCAATTTTCACTCTTCTAGGTTCAAGCGTTCGTTTCCAGTAACACTTTGAATTTTTAGGTTTCACTCTGTTTTCTGCTATATAGATAGATGTGTTTGAAACTCTAAATCAAACACGGTTTGTGCTAGCTCCGTAAAACTTGACAAAATGAAGTAGTTCTAAGTTCTATCTCTATGGTTTGTTTCCTCTTGAAGTACCCCATGCAGAGACTGGCAAAGAACACTTTCGTTTGAAAGGGGTTGCCAAGCTTCCAAAAAACTACTAGTTTGCTGAAATCTCAGCAACCATTTTTTCACCAAATCTTGATGATACTTGGTGGTAATGATCAGTTCACTAAGCCCACTTGGCTGCCCAATTTTCACTCTTCTAGGTTCAAGCGTTCGTTTCCAGTAACACTTTGAATTTTTAGGTTTCACTCTGTTTTCTGCTATATAGATAGATGTGTTTGAAACTCTAAATCAAACACGGTTTGTGCTAGCTCCTTGAAACTTGACCAAATGAAGTAGTTCTAAGTTCTATCTCTATTGATTTTTTCCTCTTGAAGTACCCCATGCAGAGACTGGCGAAAAACACTTTCGTTTGAAACGGTTTGCCAAGCTAAGAAAAAACTACCAGTTTGCTGAAATCTCAGCAAACATTTTTTCACCAAATCTTGATGATACTTGGTGGTAATGATCAGTTCACTAATCCCATTTGGCTGCCCAACTTTCACTCTTCTAGGTTCAAGCGTTCGTTTCCAGTAACACTTTGAATTTTTAGGTTTCACTCTGTTTTCTGCTATATAGATAGATGTGTTTGAAACTCTAAATCAAACACGGTTTGTGCTAGCTCCGTGAAACTTGACAAAATGACGTAGTTCTAAGTTCTATCTCTATGGTTTGTTTCCTCTTGAAGTACCCCATGCAGAGACTGGCGAAGAACACTTTCGTTTGAAAGGGGTTGCCAAGCTTCCAAAAAACTACTCGTTTGCTGAAATCTCAGCAAACATTTTTTCACCAAATCTTGATGATACTTGGTGGTAATGATCAGTTCACTAAGGCCACTTGGCTGCCCAATTTTCACTCTTCTAGGTTTAAGCGTTCGTTTCGAGTAACACTTTGAATTTTTAGGTTTCACTCTGTTTTCTGCTATATAGATAGATGTGTTTGAAACTCTAAATCAAACACGGTTTGTGCTAGCTCCGTGAAACTTGACAAAATGAAGTAGTTCTAAGTTCTATCTCTATGGTTTGTTTCCTCTTGAAGTACCCCATGCAGAGACTGGCGAAGAACACTTTCGTTTGAAAGGGGTTGCCAAGCTTCCAAAAAACTACTAGTTTGCTGAAATCTCAGCAAACATTTTTTCACCAAATCTTGATGATACTTGATGGTAATGATCAGTTCACTAATCCCACTTGGCTGCCCAACTTTCACTCTTCTAGGTTCAAGCGTTCGTTTCCAGTAACAGTTTGAATTTTTAGGTTTCACTCTGTTTTCTGCTATATAGATAGATGTGTTTGAAACTCTAAATCAAACACGGTTTGTGCTAGCTCCTTGAAACTTGACCAAATGAAGTAGTTCTAAGTTCTATCTCTATGGTTTGTTTCCTCTTGAAGTACCCCATGCAGAGACTGGCGAAAAACACTTTCGTTTGAAAGGGGTTGCCAAGCTTCCAAAAAACTACTAGTTTGCTGAAATCTCAGCAAACATTTTTTCACCAAAACTTGATGATACTTGGTGGTAATGATCAGTTCACTAAGCCCACTTGGCTGCCCAATTTTTACTCTTCTAGGTTCAAGCGTTCGTTTCCAGTAACACTTTGAATATTTAGGTTTCACTCTGTTTTCTGCTATATAGATAGATGTCTTTGAAACTCTAAATCAAACACGGTTTGTGCTAGCTCCTTGAAACTTGACAAAATGAAGTAGTTGTTAGTTCTATCTCTATGGTTTTTTTCCTCTTGAAGTACCCCATGCAGAGACTGGCGAAAAACACTTTCGTTTGAAAGGGGTTGCCAAGCTTCGAAAAAACTACTAATTTGCTGAAATCTCAGCAAACATTTTTTCACCAAATCTTGATGATACTTGGTGGTTATGATCAGTTCACTAATCCCACTTGGTTGCCCAAATTTTATTCTTCTAGGTTGAAGCTTTCGTTTCCAGTGACTGTTTGAATTTTTAGGTTTCACTCTGTTTTCTCCAACATAGATAGCTGTGTTTGGAATTCTAAATCAAACACGGTTTGTGCTAGCTCCTTGAAACTTGACCAAATGAAGTAGTTCTAAGTTCTATCTCTATGGTTTGTTTCCTCTTGAAGTACCCCGTGCAGAAACTGGCGAAAAACACTTTCGTTTGAAAGGGGTTGCCATGCTTCCAAAAAACTACTAGTTTGCTGAAATCTCAGCAAACATTTTTTCACCAAATCTTGATGATACTTGGTGGTAATGATCAGTTCACTAATCCCACTTGGCTGCCCAACTTTCACTCTTCTAGGTTCAAGCGTTCGTTTCCAGTAACACTTTGAATTTTTAGGTTTCACTCTGTTTTCTGATATATAGATAGATGTGTCTGAAACTCTAAATCAAACACGGTTTGTGCTAGCTCCGTGAAACTTGACAAAATGACGTAGTTCTAAGTTCTATCTCTATGGTTTGTTTCCTCTTGAAGTACCCCATGCAGAAACTGGCGAATAACACTTTCGTTTGAAAGGGGTTGCCATGCTTCCAAAAAACTACTAGTTTGCTGAAATCTCAGCAAACATTTTTTCACCAAATCTTGATGATACTTGGTGGTAATGATCAGTTCACTAATCCCACTTGGCTGCCCAACTTTCACTCTTCTAGGTTCAAGCGTTCGTTTCCAGTAACAGTTTGAATTTTTAGGTTTCACTCTGTTTTCTTCTATATAGATAGATGTGTTTGAAACTCTAAATCAAACACGGTTTGTGCTAGCTCCGTGAAACTTGACAAAATGAAGTAGTTCTAAGTTCTATCTCTATGGTTTGTTTCCTCTTGAAGTACCCCATGCAGAGACTGGCGAAGAACACTTTCGTTTGAAAGGGGTTGCCAAGCTTCCAAAAAACTACTCGTTTGCTGAAATCTCAGCAACCATTTTTTCAACAAATCTTGATGATACTTGGTGGTAATGATCAGTTCACTAATCCCACTTGGCTGCCCAACTTTCACTCTTCTAGGTTCAAGCGTTCGTTTCCAGTAACACTTTGAATTTTTAGGTTTCACTCTGTTTTCTGCTATATAGATAGATGTGTTTGAAACTCTAAATCAAACACGGTTTGTGCTAGCTCCGTGAAACTTGACAAAATGACGTAGTTCTAAGTTCTATCTCTATGGTTTGTTTCCTCTTGAAGTACCCCATGCAGAGACTGGCGAAGAACACTTTCGTTTGAAAGGGGTTGCCAAGCTTCCAAAAAACTACTCGTTTGCTGAAATCTCAGCAAACATTTTTTCACCAAATCTTGATGATACTTGGTGGTAATGATCAGTTCACTAAGGCCACTTGGCTGCTCAATTTTCACTCTTCTAGGTTCAAGCGTTCGTTTCCAGTAACACTTTGAATTTTTATTTTTCACTCTGTTTTCTGCTATATAGATAGATGTGTTTGAAACTCTAAATCAAACACGGTTTGTGCTAGCTCCGTGAAACTTGACAAAATGAAGTAGTTCTAAGTTCTATCTCTATGGTTTGTTTCCTCTTGAAGTACCCCATTCAGAAACTGGCGAAGAACACTTTCGTTTGAAAGGGGTTGCCAAGCTTCCAAAAAACTACTAGTTTGCTGAAATCTCAGCAACCATTTTTTCACCAAATCTTGATGATACTTGGTGGTAATGATCAGTTCACTAATCCCACTTGGCTGCCCAACTTTCACTCTTCTAGGTTCAAGCGTTCGTTTCCAGTAACAGTTTGAATTTTTAGGTTTCACTCTGTTTTCTCCTATATAGATAGATGTGTTTGAAACTCTAAATCAAACACGGTTTGTGCTAGCTCCTTGAAACTTGACCAAATGAAGTAGTTCTAAGTTCTATCTCTATGGTTTGTTTCCTCCTGAAGTACCCCATGCAGAGACTGGCGAAAAACACTTTCGTTTTAAGGGGGTTGCCAAGCTTCCAAAAAACTACTAGTTTGCTGAAATCTCAGCAAACATTTTTTCACCAAATCTTGATGATACTTGGTGGTAATGATCAGTTCACTAATCCCACTTGGCTGCCCAACTTTAAATCTTCTAGGTTCAAGCGTTCGTTTTAAGTAACAGTTTGAATTTTTAGGTTTCACTCTGTTTTCTGCTATATACATAGATGTGTTTGAAACTCTAAATCAAACACGGTTTGTGCTAGCTCCGTGAAACTTGACAAAATGAAGTAGTTCTAAGTTCTATCTTTATGGTTTGTTTCCTCTTGAAGTACCCCATGCAGAGACTGGCGAAGAACACTTTCGTTTGATAGGGGTTGCCAAGCTTCCAAAATCTACTATTTTGCTGAAATCTCAGCAAACATTTTTTCACCAAATCTTGATGATACTTGGTGGTAATGATCAGTTCACTAATCCCACTTGGCTGCCCAACTTTCACTCTTCTAGGTTCAAGCGTTCGTTTCCAGTAACAGTTTGAATTTTTAGGTTTCACTCTATTTTCTGCTATATAGATAGATGTGTTTGAAACTCTAAATCGAACACGGTTTGGGTAGCTCCGTGAAACTTGACAAAATGAAGTAGTTCTAAGTTCTATCTCTATGGTTTGTTTCCTCTTGAAGTACCCCATGCAGAGAGTGGCGAAGAACACTTTCGTTTGAAAGGGGTTGTCAAGCTTCCAAAAAACTACTAGTTTGCTGAAATCTCAGCAACCATTTTTTCACCAAATCTTGATGATACTTGGTGGTAATGATCAGTTCACTAATCCCACTTGGCTGCCCAACTTTCACTCTTCTAGGTTCAAGCATTCGTTTCCAGTAACACTTTGAATTTTTAGGTTTCACTCTGTTTTCTGTTATATAGATAGATGTGTTTGAAACTCTAAATCAAACACGGTTTGTGCTAGCTCCTTGAAACTTGACCAAATGAAGTAGTTCTAAGTTCTATCTCTATGGTTTGTTTCCTCTTGAAGTACCCCATGCAGAGACTGGCGAAAAACACTTTCGTTTGAAAGGGGTTGCCAAGCTTCCAAAAAACTACTAGTTTGCTGAAATCTCAGCAAACATTTTTTCACCAAATCTTGATGATACTTGGTGGTAATGATTGTCGCGACCCCTTGCCCGCAAGGAAGACGCAACTCAGGAATCTTCTTTCAGCAGTTTATTCAGGCCTTGATTTAAGTATCTTATAGTGACTCACTTTCTTTCTTCCTTCTCTCTGAGGGCCCAAGCACAGCCTAATAAAGCCTCCCACGTACCAATCTTAAGCTGCCGCGTGGGTCTTTTTTATAGGGTGGCAAGAGATAGCGCGCCAACTCTCCACAAAGGAATTTGATTTATCACAGGCCACAGTGGAAGCCGGCGCCATCTTCTAATGGCGGCCACAATTTACAACAATGGCTTACTACAGTTCCCCCTTCTAATTTATAAAACAATGCAGGCGAAAGTAGAGGTCCTATCCTACTGTGCAGAAGTGGCTGCAATGTATGGTTCAGTCCTAAGGAGGGCCCTTCCCCAGACCTGACCCCATATCAGCCGACGCCTTTTTTCGTAGGGCGGGGGTGTGGACGTCAAACCCGCATGCAATAGGACATGCTTTCCTTGAGGTCCGTTGAAGGATCACTCAAGTGCAGTGCTTTGCCTCGCATCCTGCATCGTGATGAAGGTGGACGAAGGGGGACAGCTGAGGCTGTTCTGTGGCTGTACACAATGACAAACGAGTTGACAGCACCCTGAAAGAAAGGCACGGACTTTAAGGCGATAGAGAAGTATTAGTGTGGAAACCCACCTGCGTGCAATGGCAGCAAGACCGGCAGAGTGCAAGGGCTTTCCAACACTAAGAGAATAACGAGGAAAGACATGCCGATCCCAGTGCAATGTTATAACAACTTGGGGTGCAACGGCCATGTCAAAGATTTACTGTTTAAGCTGCGCAAGCCAGACTTGAGGTGAATTGCCACTTTCTAAAGCTGCAAGAGCTTGGATGATCATAGCCTTATCGTGAGCATTGCGGGCCTTGAGGCGACAGAGAAACCACAAACAGAGAAACATACCAAAGCAACACATTGCACCAAAAATGCCTACCCCCACCCACTCTTTAAAAAAGGAAAAAGCAGAAGATATCCAATCGGTGAATTGACCCAAAGTCACGGGATCAACACGGGTGTTATTCAAGACAGCTATCTGGGTTAGTTGAGACTGGATCATGTCTTCCGCTTCCATGGACCAATTTCCAGCCAAATATTCGCCAATGATGCGGGAAGCATTCCTGGAATCATTAAATCTGACAGAGGTTATGCATAAATGTGCACGTTGGTCAACACAACCCAAAAGTACTAAGTCAGCCAATTCTTCTACCTGAGCTTGGAGTAAATCTATTCTTTGGTTGGCAGCTAAAATCCCTGACAAAATATGTTGATTAATTGTATTTTGGGATTCAAGTATAGTGGAAGTTTGTTGGACAACTTGATTAATGGTGGCAGCAGTTTGTACTTGATTGGCCATAGCCATTCCGGCCGTAACCGCTGCAGCAGCAGATATCGCCACGGCTGTCACTATAGCCGCTGTGATTCCAAAATCTCTGCGGACTCTAAGTAGCTCAACAATAGGGAATTTATCAGGATCCGCAGTGACCGGGATTGGGACGAAAGTTGGAATTTTCATAACCACTGCTATAGTCCAGGAACCATTCCAACACTCAGATAAGAGACAGGTAGTATGAGAACAATCCAGCATCTCCGATGAGGTGGCCTCAGCCAAAAGGAATAAGAAAGGGGATTGGACACAGACCATTGCAGGAGGCAATGCGGCATTATACAACAAAGAGTTGAATGAAACAGATGTAAGTCTATTACCTTGTTCACTTTCCCTAACAGTACCAGAAATATTAGCCAGCCAACTTTTGGCTCCTAGCAACTGAGCCAATGCAGAAATATCGGCTGAAGCCCCCTTTTTATTAGAAATCAGCCATTGAAACCAGGACCAACCTACTCCTGTAGAGGAGCTGGCACTATTGTTAAAGTTATAAACATACCTCTTAAGAGAGGGGGAAAGGGAGAAACCTTTAGCAACCTGATGTTTCTCCCAAGAATGATCCTGACAAGGCGTAAATGTTGGGGGGAAACCAAGATTAGGGGAACAGTAAGGAGAGGCCTTAAAATGAGTGGCCTTATAAATACTACTAGAAGAAGGAGGCACTGGGATTAGTACCTCGGAGATAATAGCCAAGGTAGTTATGTTAAGAGCAGAGCTGCTGTTTGCGGGGGTCCCTGAGCCTGATTGCTTCCCCGAAGCTACTTTGCTCAATACAGCACTGATAATGCTTCCTGAGACCTGATTGGACCGCAATGGGTCCTCCCAGTTAGTCAAATTTTTGGTCTTAAGGCTAATGCAATTAGCGTTTTTAAGGCTGAAACAAAAAACTCCTGTAAGATTAACTTGAGATTGATTAAAAATTCTCTCCATGTCCCCTCTAGGAGAGGCACAGGGAGCAGACATCTCACATGAGGTAGAAAAAAGAGTGGGGAGGACATTAGAATTACCATGAACCGGCATCGGCATTGGCCATGCCCGTGCCACTGCCCACCACTGCATTGGTGTCGCCTGTGCCATCGGCACCAGCACCAGAGCCAGAGCACTTAGCAGAATGAAGATCCTCATCACAGGATTGTTGTGGTATCTCTTGTTGCTGGTCAGCTGATGTCGAGACTCTTCTTGTCAAGCGTTCAGGGACCCACAACGGTTCCGTACGATCCTGGGGAAAAACACATACAGATCCTCGTGCCCATGTCAGCACGGGGTCAGGGCCGTTCCATTGGCCCGTAAGAACATCCTTCCACTTAACATAGCCAATCACAGAGGGCTGAGGGGACACATGTCTATCGGCCGCAGAGCGACCATGAATATCCAAATTCAAAAAATTAATGGTAAAGAGAGCTAAGGACAGGCGTTCTTTAGGAGTGTGTTCAGCTCCTATTCCCCCTTTTTGTTTTTGTAAAGTTTCCTTTAAGGTGCGATGAGCACGTTCAACAATGCCTTGTCCTTGAGGATTATAAGGCAAACCATGAGTAAGTTGCACTCCCATAGTAGAACAAAAAGCTGTAAATTGTCTGCCAGTATAAGCAGGTCCATTATCAGTCTTAAGGGATGCAGGTGCACCCCATGCTGCCCATGCCTCTAAACAGTGAGTAATGACATTACGTGCCTTTTCTCCCGATAAAGCAGAAGCATGGATAATTCCAGAGCACGTATCAACGGAAACATGCACATACTTAAGGTTACCAAAGTCAGGTATATGTGTCACATCCATTTGCCAAACAACCAATGGCTTTAATCCCCGTGGGTTTACTCCATAATTAGGGGGATGAAGAAATGTGACACAATGGGGACATTGCAATACTATCTGCCGAGCATCCGCTCTTGAGATGGAAAAACGCCTGCGCAGCGTTAATGCATTAACATGGAAGTTTTGGTGAAACAACTTAGCCCTCTCTAAGGAGGAAGCCAAGCATATCAATTGACTTCTAGTGGCTAAGTCCGCACAGGCATTACCTTGGGATAACGGACCAGGAAGAGAGGTGTGAGCCCTGATGTGCATTGGATAAAAAGAAACAGTGCGGTTAGAGATAAGCTGTTGAAGCTGAGTAAAGTAAACAGACACATTGTGGGCATCACTAATAGTTCCCACGGCCTCCAGGACTTTTAGTGCTTGTACCACATAACTGGAGTCCGAAATAAGATTAAAAGGAAAAGAACACTGTTTAAAAACTTCAATAACAATTTGTAGTTCTACCCATTGTGGATTTCCAGGAGCAAATTGATGCTGGATAGGGGGAGAGTCATTAATTACATAGGCTCCCATTACAGACTTGGAACCATCAGTAAAAATGTTAACAGCCCCCTCTATGTTTGGGCATGGAAAGCTCTCCTCGAAACACCCCCACCGTACGGCGGCGGGTCCGGAGGATTTTTTTTTTTTTTTTCTTAGCTCCTGTTTATTTTTGTTTCCTTCTCCCATAGTTAAACTCCCTAGCTGCCAAGACAGTCTCCCGAGCTCCTGCTGTTCATCCTCCTCCTCTTCTGACCCACTTTTGCATGGGAGTGTGCGCAGTGTACTGAGATCTGGATACAAGCGTTTCCTCCCCCGTTTCTCGCTCTGCACATTCCTTTCCTCCTGAAATATTTCACTCCATGCCAGAGACAATCGCCTCCTCCCCTGTTTCTCGCTTCGCACACTGCCATCCTCCTGAAATACGTCACTGCCTGCCGGAGATAATTGTTTCCTCCCCTGTTTCTCGCTCCGCACACTCCCACCCTCCTGAAATACCTCACTGCCTGCCACTTCTGATCTTTCTTCATGTAATTGCTCTAAAACTTCTTGTCCTTTAGTAAGTGCTTCCTGACATCTGCTATCTGTGAGGCAACTACGAATCATCTTCCAAAGGGGTATCACCCCACCCTCTAATATGCCCTGCTCAGAAGCAAAGTCAAGGTCTGTGCCTAACTTATCCCAGCTAGGCAGTGTAAGACTGCCAGAAAATGCAAACCACGGTGCGATAACATCTGTCTTCTGTAAAAATCTCTGTAAAGTACTACGTTTCACTTTTAGGCCCTTGGAACGTAACAGGTTATCTAGGGCCAGGAGAAGCGGACTTGAAGATACGGCACCCATGACACAACAAAAGACACACAACAAACAAGAGTGAAAGTAAGAGCAAAAGTACACAATGCAGCTGCAATAAGATTTAATGCTCTCTCTGGCTTTACAGAGGAGCTGCCGCCTTGACAGCGGGTCCTAAATTACCTAGGACTAATCTCTGCTTTAACCGCAGGTCCCGCCTTACCTGGGACTAACCGGTGCACCACCCCTGACTGCTGAAAGTTCTGGTTCCCGGGTCTCCGCACCACTTGTCGCGACCCCTTGCCCGCAAGGAAGACGCAACTCAGGAATCTTCTTTCAGCAGTATATTCAGGCCTTGATTTAAGTATCTTATAGTGACTCACTTTCTTTCTTCCTTCTCTCTGAGGGCCCAAGCACAGCCTAATAAAGCCTCCCACGTACCAATCTTAAGCTGCCCCGTGGGTCTTTTTTATAGGGTGGCAAGAGATAGCGCGCCAACTCTCCACAAAGGAATTTGATTTATCACAGGCCACAGTGGAAGCCGGCGCCATCTTCTAATGGCGGCCACAATTTACAACAATGGCTTACTACAAATGATCAGTTCACTAATCCCACTTGGCTGCCCAACTTTCACTCTTCTAGGTTCAAGCGTTCGTTTCCAGTAACAGTTTGAATTTTTAGGTTTCACTCTGTTTTCTGCTATATAGATAGATGTGTTTGAAACTCTATATCAAACACGGTTTGTGCTAGCTCCTTGAAACTTGACAAAATGAAGTAGTTCTAAGTTCTATCTCTATGGTTTGTTTCCTCTTGAAGTACCCCATGCAGAAACTGGCGAAAAACACTTTCGTTTGAAAGGGGTTGCCATGCTTCCAAAAAACTACTAGTTTGCTGAAATCTCAGCAAATATTTTTTCACCAAATCTTGATGATACTTGGTGGTAATGATCAGTTCACTAATCCCACTTGGCTGCCCAACTTTCACTCGTCTAGGTTCAAGCGTTCGTTTCCAGTAACACTTTGAATTTTTAGGTATCACTCTGTTTTCTGCTATATAGATAGATGTGTTTGAAACTCTAAATCAAACACGGTTTGTGCTAGCTCCTTGAAACTTGACCAAATGAAGTAGTTCTATGTTCTATCTCTATGGTTTGTTTCCTCTTGAAGTACCCCATGCAGAGACTGGCGAAAAAC
The DNA here is from genome assembly GCF_048772815.1 of Callospermophilus lateralis. Classification (NCBI taxonomy): domain Eukaryota; kingdom Metazoa; phylum Chordata; class Mammalia; order Rodentia; family Sciuridae; genus Callospermophilus; species Callospermophilus lateralis. The sequence goes on along the minus strand of NW_027514725.1, from coordinate 47,369 downwards.
ACTTTCGTTTGAAAGGGGTTGCCAAGCTTCCAAAAAACTACTAGTCTGCTGAAATCTCAGCAACCATTTTTTCACCAAATCTTGATGATACTTGGTGGTAATGATCAGTTCACTAAGCCCACTTGGCTGCCCAATTTTCACTCTTCTAGGTTCAAGCGTTCGTTTCCAGTAACACTTTGAATTTTTAGGTTTCACTCTGTTTTCTGCTATATAGATAGATGTGTTTGAAACTCTAAATCAAACACGGTTTGTGCTAGCTCCTTGAAACTTGACCAAATGAAGTAGTTCTAAGTTCTATCTCTATGGTTTGTTTCCTCCTGAAGTACCCCATGCAGAGACTGGCGAAAAACACTTTCGTTTTAAAGGGGTTGCCAAGCTTCCAAAAAACTACTAGTTTGCTGAAATCTCAGCAAACATTTTTTCACCAAATCTTGATGATACTTGGTGGTAATGATCAGTTCACTAATCCCACTTGGCTGCCCAACTTTCACTCTTCTAGGTTCAAGCGTTCGTTTCCAGTAACAGTTTGAATTTTTAGGTTTCACTCTGTTTTCTGCTATATAGATAGATGTGTTTGAAACTCTAAATCAAACACGGTTTGTGCTAGCTCCGTGAAACTTGACAAAATGAAGTAGTTCTAAGTTCTATCTCTATGGTTTGTTTCCTCTTGAAGTACCCCATGCAGAGACTGGCGAAGAACACTTTCGTTTGAAAGGGGTTGCCAAGCTTCCAAAAAACTACTCATTTGTTGAAATCTCAGCAAACATTTTTTCACCAAATCTTGATGATACTTGGTGGTAATGATCAGTTCACTAAGCCCACTTGGCTGCCCAATTTTCACTCTTCTAGGTTCAAGCGTTCGTTTCCAGTAACACTTTGAATTTTTAGGTTTCACTCTGTTTTCTGCTATATAGATAGATGTGTTTGAAACTCTATATCAAACACGGTTTGTGCTAGCTCCTTGAAACTTGACAAAATGAAGTAGTTCTAAGTTCTATCTCTATGGTTCGTTTCCTCTTGAAGTACCCCATGCAGAAACTGGCGAAGAACACTTTCGTTTGAAAGGGATTGCCATGCTTCCAAAAAACTACTAGTTTGCTGAAATCTCAGCAAGCATTTTTTCACCAAATCTTGATGATACTTGGTGGTAATGATCAGTTCACTAATCCCACTTGGCTGCCCAACTTTCACTCGTCTAGGTTCAAGCGTTCGTTTCCAGTAACACTTTGAATTTTTAGGTTTCACTCTGTTTTCTGCTATATAGATAGATGTGTTTGAAACTCTAAATCAAACACGGTTTGTGCTAGCTCCTTGATACTTGACCAAATGAAGTAGTTCTAAGTTCTATCTCTATGGTTTGTTTCCTCTTGAAGTACCCCATGCAGAGACTGGCGAAAAACACTTTCGTTTGAAAGGGGTTGCCAAGCTTCCAAAAAACTACTAGTTTGCTGAAATCTCAGCAAACATTTTTTCACCAAAACTTGATGATACTTGGTGGTAATGATCAGTTCACTAAGCCCACTTGGCTGCCCAATTTTTACTCTTCTAGGTTCAAGCGTTCGTTTTCAGTAACACTTTGAAATTTTAGGTTTCACTCTGTTTTCTGCTATATAGATAGATGTCTTTGAAACTCTAAATCAAACACGGTTTGTGCTAGCTCCTTGAAACTTGACAAAATGAAGTAGTTGTTAGTTCTATCTCTATGGTTTTTTTCCTCTTGAAGTACCCCATGCTGAGACTGGCGAAAAACACTTTCGTTTGAAAGGGGTTGCCAAGCTTCGAAAAAACTACTAGTTTGCTGAAATCTCAGCAAACATTTTTTCACCAAATCTTGATGATACTTGGTGGTAATGATCAGTTCACTAATCCCACTTGGCTGCCAAAATTTTATTCTTCTAGGTTGAAGCTTTCGTTTCCAGTGACTGTTTGAATTTTTAGGTTTCACTCTGTTTTCTCCAACATAGATAGCTGTGTTTGGAATTCTAAATCAAACACGGTTTGTGCTAGCTCCTTGAAACTTGACCAAATGAAGTAGTTCTAAGTTCTATCTCTATGGTTTGTTTCCTCTTGAAGTACCCCGTGCAGAAACTGGCGAAAAATACTTTCGTTTGAAAGGGGTTGCCATGCTTCCAAAAAACTACTAGTTTGCTGAAATCTCAGCAAACATTTTTTCACCAAATCTTGATGATACTTGGTGGTAATGATCAGTTCACTAATCCCACTTGGCTGCCCAACATTCACTCTTCTAGGTTCAAGCGTTCGTTTCCAGTAACAGTTTGAATTTTTAGGTTTCACTCTGTTTTCTGCTATATAGATAGATGTGTTTGAAACTCTAAATCAAACACGGTTTGTGCTAGCTCCGTGAAACTTGACAAAATGAAGTAGTTCTAAGTTCTATCTCTATGGTTTGTTTCCTCTTGAAGTACCCCATGCAGAGACTGGCAAAGAACACTTTCGTTTGAAAGGGGTTGCCAAGCTTCCAAAAAACTACTAGTTTGCTGAAATCTCAGCAACCATTTTTTCACCAAATCTTGATGATACTTGATGGTAATGATCAGTTCACTAAGCCCACTTGGCTGCCCAATTTTCACTCTTCTAGGTTCAAGCGTTCGTTTCCAGTAACACTTTGAATTTTTAGGTTTCACTCTGTTTTCTGCTATATAGATAGATGTGTTTGAAACTCTAAATCAAACACGGTTTGTGCTAGCTCCTTGAAACTTGACCAAATGAAGTAGTTCTAAGTTCTATCTCTATGGTTTGTTTCCTCTTGAAGTACCCCATGCAGAGACTGGCGAAAAACACTTTCGTTTGAAACGGGTTGCCAAGCTTCGAAAAAACTACTAGTTTGCTGAAATCTCAGCAAACATTTTTTCACCAAATCTTGATGATACTTTGTGGTAATGATCAGTTCACTAATCCCACTTGGCTGCCCTACTTTCAATCTTCTAGGTTCAAGCGTTCGTTTCCAGTAACAGTGTGAATTTTTAGGTTTCACTCTGTTTTCTGCTATATAGATAGATGTGTTTGAAACTCTAAATCAAACACGGTTTGTGCTAGCTCCGTGAAACTTGACAAAATGAAGTAGTTCTAAGTTCTATCTCTATGGTTTGTTTCCTCTTGAAGTACCCCATGCAGAGACTGGCGAAGAACACTTTCATTTGAAAGGGGTTGCCAAGCTTCCAAAAAACTACTCGTTTGCTGAAATCTCAGCAAACATTTTTTCACCAAATCTTGATGATACTTGGTGGTAATGATCAGTTCACTAATCCCACTTGGCTGCCCAACTTTCACTCTTCTAGGTTCAAGCGTTCGTTTCCAGTAACACTTTGAATTTTTAGGTTTCACTCTGTTTTCTGCTATATAGATAGATGTGTTTGAAACTCTAAATCAAACACGGTTTGTGCTAGCTCCGTGAAACTTGACAAAATGACATAGTTCTAAGTTCTATCTCTATGGTTTGTTTCCTCTTGAAGTACCCCATGCAGAGACTGGCGAAGAACACTTTCGTTTGAAAGGGGTTGCCAAGCTTCCAAAAAACTACTCGTTTGCTGAAATCTCAGCAACCATTTTTTCACCAAATCTTGAAGATACTTGGTGGTAATGATCAGTTCACTAAGGCCACTTGGCTGCCCAATTTTCACTCTTCTAGGTTCAAGCGTTCGTTTCCAGTAACACTTTGAATTTTTAGGTTTCACTCTGTTTTCTGCTATATAGATAGATGTGTTTGAAACTCTAAATCAAACACGGTTTGTGCTAGCTCCTTGAAACTTGACCAATTGAAGTAGTTCTAAGTTCTATCTCTATGGTTTGTTTCCTCTTGAAGTACCTCATGCATAGACTGGCGAAGAACACTTTCGTTTGAAAGGGGTTGCCAAGCTTCCAAAAAACTACTAGTTTGCTGAAATCTCAGCAAATATTTTTTCACCAAATCTTGATGATACTTGGTGGTAATGATCAGTTCACTAATCCCACTTGGCTGCCCAACTTTCACTCTTCTAGGTTCAAGCGTTCGTTTCCAGTAACAGTTTGAATTTTTAGGTTTCACTCTGTTTTCTGCTATATAGATAGATGTGTTTGAAACTCTAAATCAAACACGGTTTGTGCTAGCTCCTTGAAACTTGACCAAATGAAGTAGTTCTAAGTTCTATCTCTATGGTTTGTTTCCTCCTGAAGTACCCCATGCAGAGACTGGCGAAAAACACTTTCGTTTTAAGGGGGTTGCCAAGCTTCCAAAAAACTACTAGTTTGCTGAAATCTCAGCAAACATTTTTTCACCAAATCTTGATGATACTTGGTGGTAATGATCAGTTCACTAATCCCACTTGGCTGCCCAACTTTCAATCTTCTAGGTTCAAGCGTTCGTTTCCAGTAACAGTTTGAATTTTTAGGTTTCACTCTGTTTTCTGCTACATAGATTGATGTGTTTGAAACTCTAAATCAAACACGGTTTGTGCTAGCTCCGTGAAACTTGACAAAATGAAGTAGTTCTAAGTTCTATCTCTATGGTTTGTTTCCTCTTGAAGTACCCCATGCAGAGACTGGCGAAGAACACTTTCGTTTGAAAGGGGTTGCCAAGCTTCCAAAAAACTACTAGTTTGCTGAAATCTCAGCAAACATTTTTTCACCATATCTTGATGATACTTGGTGGTAATGATCAGTTCACTAATCCCACTTGGCTGCCCAACTTTCACTCTTCTAGGTTCAAGCGTTCGTTTCCAGTAACAGTTTGAATTTTTAGGTTTCACTCTATTTTCTGCTATATAGATAGATGTGTTTGAAACTCTAAATCAAACACGGTTTGTGGTAGCTCCGTGAAACTTGACAAAATGAAGTAGTTCTAAGTTCTATCTCTATGGTTTGTTTCCTCTTGAAGTACCCCATGCAGAGAATGGCAAAGAACACTTTCGTTTGAAAGGGGTTGTCAAGCTTCCAAAAAACTACTAGTTTGCTGAAATCTCAGCAACCATTTTTTCACCAAATCTTGATGATACTTGGTGGTAATGATCAGTTCACTAAGCCCACTTGGCTGCCCAACTTTCACTCTTCTAGGTTCAAGCGTTCGTTTCCAGTAACACTTTGAATTTTTAGGTTTCACTCTGTTTTCTGCTATATAGATAGATGTGTTTGAAACTCTAAATCAAACACGGTTTGTGCTAGCTTTTTGAAACTTGACCAAATGAAGTAGTTCTAAGTTCTATCTCTATGGTTTGTTTCCTCCTGAAGTACCCCATGCAGAGACTGGCGAAAAACACTTTCGTTTTAAAGGGGTTGCCAACCTTCCAAAAAACTACTAGTTTGCTGAAATCTCAGCAACCATTTTTTCACCAAATCTTGATGATACTTGGTGGTAATGATCAGTTCACTAAGCCCACTTGGCTGCCCAACTTTCACTCTTCTAGGTTCAAGCGTTCGTTTCCAGTAACACTTTGAATTTTTAGGTTTCACTCTGTTTTCTGCTATATAGATAGATGTGTTTGAAACTCTAAATCAAACACGGTTTGTGCTAGCTCCTTGAAACTTGACAAAATGAAGTAGTTCTAAGTTCTATCTCTATGGTTTGTTTCCTCTTGAAGTACCCCATGCAGAAACTGGCGAATAACACTTTCGTTTGAAAGGGGTTGCCATGCTTCCAAAAAACTACTAGTTTGCTGAAATCTCAGCAAACATTTTTTCACCAAATCTTGATGATACTTGGTGGTAATGATCAGTTCACTAATCCCACTTGGCTGCCCAACTTTCACTCTTCTAGGTTCAAGCGTTCGTTTCCAGTAACAGTTTGAATTTTTAGGTTTCACTCTGTTTTCTTCTATATAGATAGATGTGTTTGAAACTCTAAATCAAACACGGTTTGTGCTAGCTCCGTGAAACTTGACAAAATGAAGTAGTTCTAAGTTCTATCTCTATGGTTTGTTTCCTCCTGAAGTACCCCATGCAGAGACTGGCGAAGAACACTTTCGTTTGAAAGGGGTTGCCAAGCTTCCAAAAAACTACTCGTTTGCTGAAATCTCAGCAAACATTTTTTCACCAAATCTTGATAATACTTGGTGGTAATGATCAGTTCACTAAGCCCACTTGGCTGCCCAATTTTTACTCTTCTAGGTTCAAGCGTTCGTTTCCAGTAACACTTTGAATTTTTAGGTTTCACTCTGTTTTCTGCTATATAGATAGATGTGTTTGAAACTCTAAATCAAACACGGTTTGTGCTAGCTCCTTGAAACTTGACAAAATGAAGTAGTTCTAAGTTCTATCTCTATGGTTTGTTTCCTCCTGAAGTACCCCATGCAGAGACTGGCGAAAAACACTTTCGTTTTAAAGGGTTTGCCAACCTTCCAAAAAACTACTAGTTTGCTGAAATCTCAGCAACCATTTTTTCACCAAATCTTGATGATACTTGGTGGTAATGATCAGTTCACTAATCCCACTTCCCTGCCCAACTTTCACTCTTCTAGATTCAAGCGTTCGTTTCCAGTAACACTTTGAATTTTTAGGTTTCAATCTGTTTTCTGTTATATAGATAGATGTGTTTGAAACTCTAAATCAAACACGGTTTGTGCTAGCTCCTTGAAACTTGACCAAATGAAGTAGTTCTAAGTTCTATCTCTATGGTTTGTTTCCTCTTGAAGTACCCCATGCAGAGACTGGCGAAAAACACTTTCGTTTTAAAGGGGTTGCCAAGCTTCGAAAAAACTACTAGTTTGCTGAAATCTCAGCAACCATTTTTTCACCAAATCTTGATGATACTTGGTGGTAATGATCAGTTCACTAAGCCCACGTGGCTGCCCAATTTTCACTCTTCTAGGTTCAAGCGTTCGTTTCCAGTAACACTTTGAATTTTTAGGTTTCACTCTGTTTTCTGCTATATAGATAGATGTGTTTGAAACTCTAAATCAAACACGGTTTGTGCTAGCTCCTTGAAACTTGACAAAATGAAGTAGTTCTAAGTTCTATCTCTATGGTTTGTTTCCTCTTGAAGTACCCCATGCAGAAACTGGCGAAAAACACTTTCGTTTGAAAGGGGTTGCCAAGGTTCCAAAAAACTACTAGTTTGCTGAAATCTCAGCAAACATTTTTTCACCAAATCTTGATGATACTTGGTGGTAATGATCAGTTCACTAATCCCACTTGGCTGCCCAACTTTCACTCTTCTAGGTTCAAGTGTTCGTTTCCAGTAACAGTTTGAATTTTTAGGTTTCACTCTGTTTTCTGCTACATAGATAGATGTGTTTGAAACTCTAAATCAAACACGGTTTGTGCTAGCTCCGTGAAACTTGACCAAATGAAGTAGTTCTAAGTTCTATCTCTATGGTTTGTTTCCTCTTGAAGTACCCCATGCAGAGACTGGCAAAGAACACTTTCGTTTGAAAGGGGTTGCCAAGCTTCCAAAAAACTACTCGTTTGCTGAAATCTCAGCTAACATTTTTTCACCAAATCTTGATGATACTTGGTGGTAATGATCAGTTCACTGAGGCCACTTGGCTGCCCAATTTTCACTCTTCTAGGTTCAAGCGTTCGTTTCCAGTAACACTTTGAATTTTTAGGTTTCACTCTGTTTTCTGCTATATAGATAGATGTGTTTGAAACTCTAAATCAAACACGGTTTGTGCTAGCTCCTTGAAACTTGACCAAATGAAGTAGTTCTAAGTTCTATCTCTATGGTTTGTTTCCTCTTGAAGTACCCCATGCAGAGACTGGCAAAGAACACTTTCGTTTGAAAGGGGTTGCCAAGCTTACAAAAAACTACTAGTTTGCTGAAATCTCAGCAACAATTTTTTCACCAAATCTTGATGATACTTGGTGGTAATGATCAGTTCACTAAGCCCACTTGGCTGCCCAATTTTCACTCTTCTAGGTTCAAGCGTTCTTTTCCAGTAACACTTTGAATTTTTATGTTTCACTCTGTTTTCTGCTATATAGATAGATATGTTTGAAACTCTAAATCAAACACGGTTTGTGCTAGCTCCTTGAAACTTGACCAAATGAAGTAGTTCTAAGTTCTATCTCTATGGTTTGTTTCCTCTTGAAGTACCCCATGGAGAGACTGGCGAAAAACACTTTCGTTTTAAAGGGGTTGCCAACTTTCGAAAAAACTACTAGTTTGCTGAAATCTCAGCAAACAATTTTTCACCAAATCTTGATGATACTTGGTGGTAATGATCAGTTCACTAATCCCACTTGGCTGCCCAAATTTTATTCTTCTAGGTTGAAGCTTTCGTTTCCAGTGACAGTTTGAATTTTTAGGTTTCACTCTGTTTTCTCCAACATAGATAGCTGTGTTTGGAATTCTAAATCAAACACGGTTTGTGCTAGCTCCTTGAAACTTGAACAAATGAAGTAGTTCTAAATTCTATCTCTATGGTTTGTTTCCTCTTGAAGTACCCCATGCAGAGACTGGCGAAAAACACTTTCGTTTGAAAGGGGTTGCCAAGCTTCCAAAAAACTACTAGTTTGCTGAAATCTCAGCAAACATTTTTTCACCAAATCTTGATGATACTTGGTGGTAATGATCAGTTCACTAATCCCACTTGGCTGCCCAACTTTCACTTTTCTAGGTTCAAGCGTTCGTTTCCAGTAACAGTTTGAATTTTTAGGTTTCACTCTGTTTTCTGCTATATAGATAGATGTGTTTGAAACTCTAAATCAAACACGGTTTGTGCTAGCTCCGTGAAACTTGACCAAATGAAGTAGTTCTAAGTTCTATCTCTATGGTTTGTTTCCTCTTGAAGTACCCCATGCAGAGACTGGCGAAAAACACTTTCGTTTGAAAGGGGTTGCCAAGCTTCCAAAAAACTACTAGTTTGCTGAAATCTCAGCAACAATTTTTTCACCAAATCTTGATGATACTTGGTGGTAATGATCAGTTCACTAAGCCCACTTGGCTGCCCAATTTTCACTCTTCTAGGTTCAAGCGTTCGTTTCCAGTAACACTTTGAATTTTTAGGTTTCACTCTGTTTTCTGCTATATAGATAGATGTTTTTGAAACTCTAAATCAAACACGGTTTGTGCTAGCTCCTTGAAACTTGACCAAATGAAGTAGTTCTAAGTTCTATCTCTATGGTTTGTTTCCTCTTGAAGTACCCCATGCAGAGACTTTCGAAAAACACTTTCGTTTTAAAGGGGTTGCCAAGCTTCCAAAAAACTACTAGTTTGCTGAAATCTCAGCAAACATTTTTTCACCAAATCTTGATGATACTTGGTGGTAATGATCAGTTCACTAAGCCCACTTGGCTGCCCAATTTTCACTCTTCTATGTTCAAGCGTTCGTTTCCAGTAACACTTTGAATTTTTAGGTTTCACTCTGATTTCTGCTATATAGATAGATGTGTTTGAAACCCTATATCAAACACGGTTTGTGCTAGCTCCTTGAAACTTGACCAAATGAAGTAGTTCTAAGTTCTATCTCTATGGTTTGTTTCCTCTTGAAGTACCCCATGCAGAAACTGGCGAAAAACACTTTCGTTTGAACGGGGATGCCATGCTTCCAAAGAACTACTAGTTTGCTGAACATTTTTTCACCAAATCTTGATGATACTTGGAGGTAATGATCAGTTCACTAGGCCCACTTGGCTGCTCAATTTTCACTCTTCTAGGTTCAAGCGTTCGTTTCCAGTAACACTTTGAATTTTTAGGTTTCACTCTGTTTTCTACTATATAGATAGATGTGTTTGAAACTCTAAATCAAACACGGTTTGTGCTAGCTCCGTGAAACTTCACCAAAAGAAGTAGTTCTAAGTTCTATCTCTATGGTTTGTTTCCTCCTGAAGTACCCCATGCAGAGACTGGCGAAAAACACTTTCGTTTTAAAGGGGTTGCCAAGCTTCCAAAAAACTACTAGTTTGCTGAAATCTCAGCAAACATTTTTTCACCAAATCTTGATGATACTTGGTGGTAATGATCAGTTCACTAATCCCACTTGGCTGCCCAACTTTCACTCTTCTAGGTTCAAGCGTTCGTTTCTAGTAACAGTTTGAATTTTTAGGTTTCACTCTGTTTTCTGCTATATAGATAGATGTGTTTGAAACTCTAAATCAAACACGGTTTGTGCTAGCTCCGTGAAACTTGACAAAATGAAGTAGTTCTAAGTTCTATCTCTATGGTTTGTTTCCTCTTGAAGTACCCCATGCAGAGACTGGTGAAGAACACTTTCGTTTGAAAGGGGTTGCCAAGCTTCCAAAAAACTACTCGTTTGCTGAAATCTCAGCAAACATTTTTTCACCAAATCTTGATGATACTTGGTGGTAATGATCAGTTCACTAAGCCCACTTGGCTGCCGAACTTTCATTCTTCTAGGTTCAAGCGTTCGTTTCCAGTAACACTTTGAATTTTTAGGTTTCACTCTGTTTTCTGCTATATAGATAGATGTGTTTGATACTCTATATCAAACACGGTTTGTGCTAGCTCCTTGAAACTTGACAAAATGAAGTAGTTCTAAGTTCTATCTCTATGGTTTGTTTCCTCTTGAAGTACCCCATGCAGAAACTGGCGAAAAACACTTTCATTTGAAAGGGTTTGCCATGCTTCCAAAAAACTACTAGTTTGCTGAAATCTCAGCAAGCATTTTTTTACCAAATCTTGATGATACTTGGTGGTAATGATCAGTTCACTAATCCCACTTGGCTGCCCAACTTTCACTCGTCTAGGTTCAAGCGTTCGTTTCCAGTAACACTTTGAATTTTTAGGTTTCACTCTGTTTTCTGCTATATAGATAGATGTGTTTGAAACTCTAAATCAAACACGGTTTGTGCTAGCTCCTTGAACCTTGACCAAATGAAGTAGTTCTAAGTTCTATCTCTATGGTTTGTTTCCTCTTGAAGTACCCCATGCAGAGACTGGCGAAAAACACTTTCGTTTGAAAGGGGTTGCCAAGCTTCCAAAAAACTACTAGTTTGCTGAAATCTCAGCAAACATTTTTTCACCAAAACTTGATGATACTTGGTGGTAATGATCAGTTCACTAAGCCCACTTGGCTGCCCAATTTTTACTCTTCTAGGTTCAAGCGTTCGTTTCCAGTAACACTTTGAAATTTTAGGTTTCACTCTGTTTTCTGCTATATAGATAGATGTCTTTGAAACTCTAAATCAAACACGGTTTTTGCTAGCTCCTTGAAACTTGACAAAATGAAGTCGTTGTTAGTTCTATCTCTATGGTTTTTTTCCTCTTGAAGTACCCCATGCAGAGACTGGCGAAAAAAACTTTCGTTTGAAAGGGGTTGCCAAGCTTCGAAAAATCTACTAGTTTGCTGAAATCTCAGCAAACATTTTTTCACCAAATCTTGATGATACTTGGTGGTAATGATCAGTTCACTAATCCCACTTGGCTGCCCAAATTTTATTCTACTAGGTTGAAGCTTTCGTTTCCAGTGACTGTTTGAATTTTTAGGTTTCACTCTGTTTTCTCCAACATAGATAGCTGTGTTTGGAATTCTAAATCAAACACGGTTTGTGCTAGCTCCTTGAAACTTGACCAAATGAAGTAGTTCTAAGTTCTATCTCTATGGTTTGTTTCCTCTTGAAGTACCCCGTGCAGAAACTGGCGAAAAACACTTTCGTTTGAAAGGGGTTGCCATGCTTCCAAAAAACTACTAGTTTGCTGAAATCTCAGCAAACATTTTTTCACCAAATCTTGATGATACTTGGTGGTAATGATCAGTTCACTAATCCCAATTGGCTGCCCAACTTTCACTCTTCTAGGTTCAAGCGTTCGTTTCCAGTAACAGTTTGAATTTTTAGGTTTCACTCTGTTTTCTAGTATATAGATACATGTGTTTGAAACTCTAAATCAAACACGGTTGGTGCTAGCTCCCTGAAACTTGACAAAATGAAGTAGTTCTAAGTTCTATCTCTATGGTTTGTTTCCTCTTGAAGTACCCCATGCAGAGACTGGCAAAGAACACTTTCGTTTGAAAGGGGTTGCCAAGCTTCCAAAAAACTACTAGTTTGCTGAAATCTCAGCAAACATTTTTTCACCAAATCTTGATGATACTTGGTGGTAATGATCAGTTCACTAAGCCCACTTGGCTGCCCAATTTTCACTCTTCTAGGTTCAAGCGTTCGTTTCCAGTAACACTTTGAATTTTTAGGTTTCACTCTGTTTTCTGCTATATAGATAGATGTGTTTGAAACTCTAAATCAAACACGGTTTGTGCTAGCTCCTTGAAACTTGACAAAATGAAGTAGTTCTAAGTTCTATCTCTATGGTTTTTTTTCTCTTGAAGTACCCCATGCAGAGACTGGCGAAGAACACTTTCGTTTGAAAGGGGTTGCCAAGCTTACAAAAAACTACTAGTTTGCTGAAATCTCAGCAACAATTTTTTCAACAAATCTTGATGATACTTGGTGGTAATGATCAGTTCACTAAGCCCACTTGGCTGCCCAATTTTCACTCTTCTAGGTTCAAGCGTTCGTTTCCAATAACACTTTGAATTTTTAGGTTTTACTCTGTTTTCTGCTATGTAGATAGATGTGTTTGAAACTCTAAATCAAACACGGTTTGTGCTAGCTCCTTGAAACTTGACCAAATGAAGTAGTTCTAAGTTCTATCTCTATGGTTTGTTTCCTCTTGAAGTACCCCATGCAGAGACTGGCGAAAAACACTTTCGTTTTAAAGGGGTTGCCAAGCTTCCAAAAAACTACTAGTTTGCTGAAAACTCAGCAAACATTTTTTCACCAAATCTTGATGATACTTGGTGGTAATGATCAGTTCACTAATCCCACTTGGCTGCCCAACTTTCACTTTTCTAGGTTCAAGCGTTCGTTTCCAGTAACAGTTTGAATTTTTAGGTTTCACTCTGTTTTCTGCTATATAGATAGATGTGTTTGAAACTCTAAATCAAACACGGTTTGTGCTAGCTCCGTGAAACTTGACCAAATGAAGTAGTTCTAAGTTCTATCTCTATGGTTTGTTTCCTCTTGAAGTACCCCATGCAGAGACTGGCGAAAAACACTTTCGTTTGAAAGGGGTTGCCAAGCTTCCAAAAAACTACTATTTTGCTGAAATCTCAGCAACAATTTTTTCACCAAATCTTGATGATACTTGGTGGTAATGATCAGTTCACTAAGCCCACTTGGCTGCCCAATTTTCACTCTTCTAGGTTCAAGCGTTCGTTTCCAGTAACACTTTGAATTTTTAGGTTTCACTCTGTTTTCTGCTATATAGATAGATGTTTTTGAAACTCTAAATCAAACACGGTTTGTGCTAGCTCCTTGAAACTTGACCAAATGAAGTAGTTCTAAGTTCTATCTCTATGGTTTGTTTCCTCTTGAAGTACCCCATGCAGAGACTTTCGAAAAACACTTTCGTTTTAAAGGGGTTGCCAAGCTTCCAAAAAACTACTAGTTTGCTGAAATCTCAGCAAACATTTTTTCACCAAATCTTGATGATACTTGGTGGTAATGATCAGTTCACTAAGCCCACTTGGCTGCCCAATTTTCACTCTTCTATGTTCAAGCGTTCGTTTCCAGTAACACTTTGAATTTTTAGGTTTCACTCTGATTTCTGCTATATAGATAGATGTGTTTGAAACCCTATATCAAACACGGTTTGTGCTAGCTCCTTGAAACTTGACCAAATGAAGTAGTTCTAAGTTCTATCTCTATGGTTTGTTTCCTCTTGAAGTACCCCATGCAGAAACTGGCGAAAAACACTTTCGTTTGAACGGGGATGCCATGCTTCCAAAGAACTACTAGTTTGCTGAACATTTTTTCACCAAATCTTGATGATACTTGGAGGTAATGATCAGTTCACTAGGCCCACTTGGCTGCTCAATTTTCACTCTTCTAGGTTCAAGCGTTCGTTTCCAGTAACACTTTGAATTTTTAGGTTTCACTCTGTTTTCTACTATATAGATAGATGTGTTTGAAACTCTAAATCAAACACGGTTTGTGCTAGCTCCGTGAAACTTGACCAAATGAAGTAGTTCTAAGTTCTATCTCTATGGTTTGTTTCCTCCTGAAGTACCCCATGCAGAGACTGGCGAAAAACACTTTCGTTTTAAAGGGGTTGCCAAGCTTCCAAAAAACTACTAGTTTGCTGAAATCTCAGCAAACATTTTTTCACCAAATCTTGATGATACTTGGTGGTAATGATCAGTTCACTAATCCCACTTGGCTGCCCAACTTTCACTCTTCTAGGTTCAAGCGTTCGTTTCTAGTAACAGTTTGAATTTTTAGGTTTCACTCTGTTTTCTGCTATATAGATAGATGTGTTTGAAACTCTAAATCAAACACGGTTTGTGCTAGCTCCGTGAAACTTGACAAAATGAAGTAGTTCTAAGTTCTATCTCTATGGTTTGTTTCCTCTTGAAGTACCCCATGCAGAGACTGGTGAAGAACACTTTCGTTTGAAAGGGGTTGCCAAGCTTCCAAAAAACTACTCGTTTGCTGAAATCTCAGCAAACATTTTTTCACCAAATCTTGATGATACTTGGTGGTAATGATCAGTTCACTAAGCCCACTTGGCTGCCGAACTTTCATTCTTCTAGGTTCAAGCGTTCGTTTCCAGTAACACTTTGAATTTTTAGGTTTCACTCTGTTTTCTGCTATATAGATAGATGTGTTTGATACTCTATATCAAACACGGTTTGTGCTAGCTCCTTGAAACTTGACAAAATGAAGTAGTTCTAAGTTCTATCTCTATGGTTTGTTTCCTCTTGAAGTACCCCATGCAGAAACTGGCGAAAAACACTTTCATTTGAAAGGGTTTGCCATGCTTCCAAAAAACTACTAGTTTGCTGAAATCTCAGCAAGCATTTTTTTACCAAATCTTGATGATACTTGGTGGTAATGATCAGTTCACTAATCCCACTTGGCTGCCCAACTTTCACTCGTCTAGGTTCAAGCGTTCGTTTCCAGTAACACTTTGAATTTTTAGGTTTCACTCTGTTTTCTGCTATATAGATAGATGTGTTTGAAACTCTAAATCAAACACGGTTTGTGCTAGCTCCTTGAACCTTGACCAAATGAAGTAGTTCTAAGTTCTATCTCTATGGTTTGTTTCCTCTTGAAGTACCCCATGCAGAGACTGGCGAAAAACACTTTCGTTTGAAAGGGGTTGCCAAGCTTCCAAAAAACTACTAGTTTGCTGAAATCTCAGCAAACATTTTTTCACCAAAACTTGATGATACTTGGTGGTAATGATCAGTTCACTAAGCCCACTTGGCTGCCCAATTTTTACTCTTCTAGGTTCAAGCGTTCGTTTCCAGTAACACTTTGAAATTTTAGGTTTCACTCTGTTTTCTGCTATATAGATAGATGTCTTTGAAACTCTAAATCAAACACGGTTTTTGCTAGCTCCTTGAAACTTGACAAAATGAAGTAGTTGTTAGTTCTATCTCTATGGTTTTTTTCCTCTTGAAGTACCCCATGCAGAGACTGGCGAAAAAAACTTTCGTTTGAAAGGGGTTGCCAAGCTTCGAAAAATCTACTAGTTTGCTGAAATCTCAGCAAACATTTTTTCACCAAATCTTGATGATACTTGGTGGTAATGATCAGTTCACTAATCCCACTTGGCTGCCCAAATTTTATTCTACTAGGTTGAAGCTTTCGTTTCCAGTGACTGTTTGAATTTTTAGGTTTCACTCTGTTTTCTCCAACATAGATAGCTGTGTTTGGAATTCTAAATCAAACACGGTTTGTGCTAGCTCCTTGAAACTTGACCAAATGAAGTAGTTCTAAGTTCTATCTCTATGGTTTGTTTCCTCTTGAAGTACCCCGTGCAGAAACTGGCGAAAAACACTTTCGTTTGAAAGGGGTTGCCATGCTTCCAAAAAACTACTAGTTTGCTGAAATCTCAGCAAACATTTTTTCACCAAATCTTGATGATACTTGGTGGTAATGATCAGTTCACTAATCCCAATTGGCTGCCCAACTTTCACTCTTCTAGGTTCAAGCGTTCGTTTCCAGTAACAGTTTGAATTTTTAGGTTTCACTCTGTTTTCTAGTATATAGATACATGTGTTTGAAACTCTAAATCAAACACGGTTTGTGCTAGCTCCCTGAAACTTGACAAAATGAAGTAGTTCTAAGTTCTATCTCTATGGTTTGTTTCCTCTTGAAGTACCCCATGCAGAGACTGGCAAAGAACACTTTCGTTTGAAAGGGGTTGCCAAGCTTCCAAAAAACTACTAGTTTGCTGAAATCTCAGCAACCATTTTTTCACCAAATCTTGATGATACTTGGTGGTAATGATCAGTTCACTAAGCCCACTTGGCTGCCCAATTTTCACTCTTCTAGGTTCAAGCGTTCGTTTCCAGTAACACTTTGAATTTTTAGGTTTCACTCTGTTTTCTGCTATATAGATAGATGTGTTTGAAACTCTAAATCAAACACGGTTTGTGCTAGCTCCTTGAAACTTGACAAAATGAAGTAGTTCTAAGTTCTATCTCTATGGTTTTTTTTCTCTTGAAGTACCCCATGCAGAGACTGGCGAAGAACACTTTCGTTTGAAAGGGGTTGCCAAGCTTACAAAAAACTACTAGTTTGCTGAAATCTCAGCAACAATTTTTTCAACAAATCTTGATGATACTTGGTGGTAATGATCAGTTCACTAAGCCCACTTGGCTGCCCAATTTTCACTCTTCTAGGTTCAAGCGTTCGTTTCCAATAACACTTTGAATTTTTAGGTTTTACTCTGTTTTCTGCTATATAGATAGATGTGTTTGAAACTCTAAATCAAACACGGTTTGTGCTAGCTCCTTGAAACTTGACCAAATGAAGTAGTTCTAAGTTCTATCTCTATGGTTTGTTTCCTCTTGAAGTACCCCATGCAGAGACTGGCGAAAAACACTTTCGTTTTAAAGGGGTTGCCAAGCTTCCAAAAAACTACTAGTTTGCTGAAAACTCAGCAAACATTTTTTCACCAAATCTTGATGATACTTGGTGGTAATGATCAGTTCACTAATCCCACTTGGCTGCCCAACTTTCACTCTTCTAGGTTCAAGCGTTCGTTTCCAGTAACAGTTTGAATTTTTAGGTTTCACTCTGTTTTCTGCTATATAGATAGATGTGTTTGAAACTCTAAATCAAACACGGTTTGTGCTAGCTCCCTGAAACTTGACAAAATGAAGTAGTTGTAAGTTCTATCTCTATGGTTTGTTTCCTCTTGAAGTACCCCATGCAGAAACTGGCGAAAAACACTTTCGTTTGAAAGGGGTTGCCATGCTTCCAAAAAACTACTAGTTTGCTGAAATCTCAGCAAACATTTTTTCACCAAATCTTGATGATACTTGGTGGTAATGATCAGTTCACTAATCCCACTTGGCTGCCCAACTTTGACTCTACTAGGTTCAAGCGTTCGTTTCCAGTAACAGTTTGAATTTTTAGGTTTCACTCTGTTTTCTGCTATATAGATAGATGTGTTTGAAACTCTAAATCAAACACGGTTTGTGCTAGCTCCGTGAAACTTGACAAAATGAAGTAGTTCTAAGTTCTATCTCTATGGTTTGTTTCCTCTTGAAGTACCCCATGCAGAGACTGGTGAAGAACACTTTCGTTTGAAAGGGGTTGCCAAGCTTCCAAAAAACTACTCGTTTGCTGAAATCTCAGCAACCATTTTTTCACCAAATCTTGATGGTACTTGGTGGTAATGATCAGTTCACTAAGCCCACTTGGCTGCCCTATTTTCACTCTTCTAGGTTCAAGCGTTCGTTTCCAGTAACAGTTTGAATTTTTATGTTTCACTCTGTTTTCTGCTATATAGATAGATGTGTTTGAAACTCTAAATCAAACACGGTTTGTGCTAGCTCCTTGAAACTTGACAAAATGAAGTAGTTCTAAGTTCTATCTCTATGTTTTGTTTCCTCTTGAAGTACCCCATGCAGAAACTGGCGAAAAACACTTTCGGTTGAAAGGGGTTGCCAAGCTTCCAAAAAACTACTCGATTGCTGAAATCTCATCAAACATTTTTTCACCAAATCTTGATGATACTTGGTGGTAATGATCAGTTCACTAATCCCACTTGGCTGCCCAACTTTCACTCTTCTCGGTTCAAGCGTTCGTTTCCAGTAACAGTTTGAATTTTTAGGTTTCACTCTGTTTTCTGCTATATAGATAGATGTGTTTGAAACTCTAAATCAAACACGGTTTGTGCTAGCTCCCTGAAACTTGACAAAATGAAGTAGTTATAAGTTCTATCTCTATGGTTTGTTTCCTCTTGAAGTACCCCATGCAGAGACTGGCAAAGAACACTTTCGTTTGAAAGGGGTTGCCAAGCTTCCATAAAACTACTAGTTTGCTGAAATCTCAGCAACCATTTTTTCACCAAATCTTGATGATACTTGGTGGTAATGATCAGTTCACTAAGCCCACTTGGCTGCCCAATTTTCACTCTTCTAGGTTCAAGCGTTCGTTTCCAATAACACTTTGAATTTTTAGGTTTCACTATGTTTTCTGCTATATAGATAGATGTGTTTGAAACTCTAAATCAAACACGGTTTGTGCTAGCTCCTTGAAACTTGACCAAATGAAGTAGTTCTAAGTTCTATCTCTATGGTTTGTTTCCTCTTGAAGTACCCCATGCAGAGACTGGCGAAAAACACTTTCGTTGAAAGGGGTTGCCAAGCTTCCAAAAAACTACTCGTTTGCTGAAATCTCAGCAAATATTTTTTCACCAAATCTTGATGATACTTGGTGGTAATGATCAGTTCACTAAGCCCACTTGGCTGCCCAATTTTCACTCTTCTAGGTTCAAGCGTTCGTTTCCAGTAACACTTTGAATTTTTAGGTTTCACTCTGTTTTCTGCTATATAGATAGATGTGTTTGAAACTCTAAATCAAACACGGTTTGTGCTAGCTCCTTGAACCTTGACCAAATGAAGTAGTTGTTAGTTCTATCTCTATGGTTTTTTTCCTCTTGAAGTACCCCATGCAGAGACTGGCGAAAAACACTTTCGTTTGAAAGGGGTTGCCAAGCTTCCAAAAAACTACTAGTTTGCTGAAATCTCAGCAAACATTTTTTCACCAAAACTTGATGATACTTGGTGGTAATGATCAGTTCACTAAGCCCACTTGGCTGCCCAATTTTTACTCTTCTAGGTTCAAGCGTTCGTTTCCAGTAACACATTGAAATTTTAGGTTTCACTCTGTTTTCTGCTATATAGATAGATGTCTTTGAAACTCTAAATCAAACACGGTTTGTGCTAGCTCCTTGAAACTGACAAAATGAAGTAGTTGTTAGTTCTATCTCCATGGTTTTTTTCCTCTTGAAGTACCCCATGCAGAGACTGGCGAAAAACACTTTCGTTTGAAAGGGGTTGCCAAGCTTCGAAAAAACTACTAGTTTGCTGAAATCTCAGCAAACATTTTTTCACCAAATCTTGATGATACTTGGTGGTAATGATCAGTTCACTAATCCCACTTGGCTGCACAAATTTTATTCTTCTAGGTTGAAGCTTTCGTTTCCAGTGACTGTTTGAATTTTTAGGTTTCACTCTGTTTTCTCCAACATAGATAGCTGTGTTTGGAATTCTAAATCAAACACGGTTTGTGCTAGCTCCTTGAAACTTGACCAAATGAAGTAGTTCTAAGTTCTATCTCTATGGTTTGTTTCCTCTTGAAGTACCCCGTGCAGAAACTGGCGAAAAACACTTTCGTTTGAAAGGGGTTGCCATGCTTCCAAAAAACTACTAGTTTGCTGAAATCTCAGCAAACATTTTTTCACCAAATCTTGATGATACTTGGTGGTAATGATCAGTTCACTAATCCCAATTGGCTGCCCAACTTTCACTCTTCTAGGTTCAAGCGTTCGTTTCCAGTAACAGTTTGAATTTTTAGGTTTCACTCTGTTTTCTAGTATATAGATACATGTGTTTGAAACTCTAAATCAAACACGGTTTGTGCTAGCTCCCTGAAACTTGACAAAATGAAGTAGTTCTAAGTTCTATCTCTATGGTTTGTTTCCTCTTGAAGTACCCCATGCAGAGACTGGCAAAGAACACTTTCGTTTGAAAGGGGTTGCCAAGCTTCCAAAAAACTACTAGTTTGCTGAAATCTCAGCAACCATTTTTTCACCAAATCTTGATGATACTTGGTGGTAATGATCAGTTCACTAAGCCCACTTGGCTGCCCAATTTTCACTCTTCTAGCTTCAAGCGTTCGTTTCCAGTAACACTTTGAATTTTTAGGTTTCACTCTGTTTTCTGCTATATAGATAGATGTGTTTGAAACTCTAAATCAAACACGGTTTGTGCTAGCTCCTTGAAACTTGACCAAATGAAGTAGTTCTAAGTTCTATCTCTATGGTTTGTTTCCTCTTGAAGTACCCCATGCAGAGACTGGCGAAAAACACTTTCGTTTGAAACGGGTTGCCAAGCTTCGAAAAAACTACTAGTTTGCTGAAATCTCAGCAAACATTTTTTCACCAAATCTTGATGATACTTGGTGGTAATGATCAGTTCACTAATCCCACTTGGCTGCCCAACTTTCAATCTTCTAGGTTCAAGCGTTCGTTTCCAGTAACAGTTTGAATTTTTAGGTTTCACTCTGTTTTCTGCTATATAGATAGATGTGTTTGAAACTCTAAATCAAACACGGTTTGTGCTAGCTCCGTGAAACTTGACAAAATGAAGTAGTTCTAAGTTCTATCTTTATGGTTTGTTTCCTCTTGAAGTACCCCATGCAGAGACTGGCGAAGAACACTTTCATTTGAAAGGGGTTGCCAAGCTTCCAAAAAACTAAGAGTTTGCTGAAATCTCAGCAAACATTTTTTCACCAAATCTTGATGATACTTGGTGGTAATGATCAGTTCACTAATCCCACTTGGCTGCCCAACTTTCACTCTTCTAGGTTCAAGCGTTCGTTTCCAGTAACAGTTTGAATTTTTAGGTTTCACTCTGTTTTCTGCTATATAGATAGATGTGTTTGAAACTCTAAATCAAACACGGTTTGTGCTAGCTCCTTGAAACTTGACCAAATGAAGTAGTTCTAAGTTCTATCTCTATGGTTTGTTTCCTCTTGAAGTACCCCATGCAGAGACTGGCGAAAAACACTTTCGTTTGAAAGGGGTTGCCAAGCTTCCAAAAAACTACTAGTTTGCTGAAATCTCAGCAAACATTTTTTCACCAAAACTTGATGATACTTGGTGGTAATGATCAGTTCACTAAGCCCACTTGGCTGCCCAATTTTTACTCTTCTAGGTTCAAGCGTTCATTTCCAGTAACATTTTGAAATTTTAGGTTTCACTCTGTTTTCTGCTATATAGATAGATGTCTTTGAAACTCTAAATCAAACACGGTTTGTGCTAGCTCCTTGAAACTTGACAAAATGAAGTAGTTGTTAGTTCTATCTCTATGGTTTTTTTCCTCTTGAAGTACCCCATGCAGAGACTGGCGAAAAACACTTTCGTTTGAAAGGGGTTGCCAAGCTTCGAAAAAACTACTAGTTTGCTGAAATCTCAGCAAACATTTTTTCACCAAATCTTGATGATACTTGGTGGTAATGATCAGTTCACTAATCCCACTTGGCTGCCCAAATTTTATTCTTCTAGGTTGAAGCTTTCGTTTCCAGTGACTGTTTGAATTTTTAGGTTTCACTCTGTTTTCTCCAACATAGATAGCTGTGTTTGGAATTCTAAATCAAACACGGTTTGTGCTAGCTCCTTGAAACTTGACCAAATGAAGTAGTTCTAAGTTCTATCTCTATGGTTTGTTTCCTCTTGAAGTACCCCGTGCAGAAACTGGCGAAAAACACTTTCGTTTGAAAGGGGTTGCCATGCTTCCAAAAAACTACTAGTTTGCTGAAATCTCAGCAAACATTTTTTCACCAAATCTTGATGATACTTGGTGGTAATGATCAGTTCACTAATCCCACTTGGCTGCCCAACTTTCACTCTTCTAGGTTCAAGCGTTCGTTTCCAGTAACACTTTGAATTTTTAGGTTTCACTCTGTTTTCTGCTATATAGATAGATGTGTTTGAAACTCTAAATCAAACACGGTTTGTGCTAGCTCCGTGAAACTTGACAAAATGACGTAGTTCTAAGTTCTATCTCTATGGTTTGTTTCCTCTTGAAGTACCCCATGCAGAGACAAGCGAAGAACACTTTCGTTTGAAAGGGGTTGCCAAGCTTCGAAAAAACTACTAGTTTGCTGAAATCTCAGCAAACATTTTTTCACCAAATCTTGATGATACTTGGTGGTAATGATCAGTTCACTAATCCCACTTGGCTGCCCAAATTTTATTCTTCTAGGTTGAAGCTTTCGTTTCCAGTGACTGTTTGAATTTTTAGGTTTCACTCTGTTTTCTCCAACATAGATAGCTGTGTTTGGAATTCTAAATCAAACACGGTTTGTGCTAGCTCCTTGAAACTTGAACAAATGAAGTAGTTCTAAGTTCTATCTCTATGGTTTGTTTCCTCCTGAAGTACCCCATGCAGAGACTGGCGACAAACACTTTCGTTTTAAAGGGGTTGCCAAGCTTCCAAAAAACTACTAGTTTGCTGAAATCTCAGCAACCATTTTTTCACCAAATCTTGATGATACTTGGTGGTAATGATCAGTTCACTAATCCCACTTGGCTGCCCAACTTTCACTCTTCAAGGTTCAAGCGTTCGTTTCCAGTAACAGTTTGAATTTTTAGGTTTCACTCTGTTTTCTGCTATATAGATAGATGTGTTTGAAACTCTAAATCAAACACGGTTTGTGCTAGCTCCGTGAAACTTGACAAAATGAAGTAGTTCTAAGTTCTATCTCTATGGTTTGTTTCCTCTTGAAGTACCCCATGCAGAGACTGGCGAAGAACACTTTCGTTTGAAAGGGGTTGCCAAGCTTCCAAAAAACTACTCGTTTGCTGAAATTTCAGCAAACATTTTTTCACCAAATCTTGATGATACTTGGTGGTAATGATCAGTTCACTAATCCACTTGGCTGCCCAATTTTCACTCTTCTAGGTTCAAGCGTTCGTTTCCAGTAACACTTTGAATTTTTAGGTTTCACTCTGTTTTCTGCTATATAGATAGATGTGTTTGAAACTCTATATCAAACACGGTTTGTGCTAGCTCTTTGAAACTTGACAAAATGAAGTAGTTCTAAGTTCTATCTCTATGGTTTGTTTCCTCTTGAAGTACCCCATGCAGAAACTGGCGAAAAACACTTTCGTTTGAAAGGGGTTGCCAAGCTTCCAAAAAACTACTAGTTTGCTGAAATCTCAGCAAACATTTTTTCACCAAAACTTGATGATACTTGGTGGTAATGATCAGTTCACTAAGCCCACTTGGCTGCCCAATTTTTACTCTTCTAGGTTCAAGCGTTCATTTCCAGTAACACTTTGAAATTTTAGGTTTCACTCTGTTTTCTGCTATATAGATAGATGTGTTTGAAACTCTAAATCAAACACGGTTTGTGCTAGCTCCTTGAAACTTGACAAAATGAAGTAGTTGTTAGTTCTATCTCTATGGTTTTTTTTCTCTTGAAGTACCCCATGCAGAGACTGGCGAAAAACACTTTCGTTTGAAAGGGGTTGCCAAGCTTCGAAAAAACTACTAGTTTGCTGAAATCTCAGCAAACATTTTTTCACCAAATCTTGATGATACTTGGTGGTAATGATCAGTTCACTAATCCCACTTGGCTGCCCAAATTTTATTCTTCTAGGTTGAAGCTTTCGTTTCCAGTGACTGTTTGAATTTTTAGGTTTCACTCTGTTTTCTCCAACATAGATAGCTGTGTTTGGAATTCTAAATCAAACACGGTTTGTGCTAGCTCCTTGAAACTTGACCAAATGAAGTAGTTCTAAGTTCTATCTCTATGGTTTGTTTCCTCTTGAAGTACCCCATGCAGAAACTGGCGAAAAACACTTTCGTTTGAAAGGGGTTGCCATGCTTCCAAAAAACTACTAGTTTGCTGAAATCTCAGCAAACATTTTTTCACCAAATCTTGATGATACTTGGTGGTAATGATCAGTTCACTAATCCCACTTGGCTGCCCAACTTTCACTCTTCTAGGTTCAAGCGTTCGTTTCCAGTAACAGTTTGAATTTTTAGGTTTCACTCTGTTTTCTACTATATAGATAGATGTGTTTGAAACTCTAAATCAAACACGGTTTGTGCTAGCTCCGTGAAACTTGACAAAATGACGTAGTTCTAAGTTCTATCTCTATGGTTTGTTTCCTCTTGAAGTACCCCATGCAGAGACAAGCGAAGAACACTTTCGTTTGAAAGGGGTTGCCAAGCTTCGAAAAAACTACTAGTTTGCTGAAATCTCAGCAAACATTTTTTCACCAAATCTTGATGATACTTGGTGGTAATGATCAGTTCACTAATCCCACTTGGCTGCCCAAATTTTATTCTTCTAGGTTGAAGCTTTCGTTTCCAGTGACTGTTTGAATTTTTAGGTTTCACTCTGTTTTCTCCAACATAGATAGCTGTGTTTGGAATTCTATATCAAACACGGTTTGTGCTAGCTCCTTGAAACTTGAACAAATGAAGTAGTTCTAAGTTCTATCTCTATGGTTTGTTTCCTCCTGAAGTACCCCATGCAGAGACTGGCGAAAAACACTTTCGTTTTAAAGGGGTTGCCAAGCTTCCAAAAAACTACTAGTTTGCTGAAATCTCAGCAACCATTTTTTCACCAAATCTTGATGATACTTGGTGGTAATGATCAGTTCACTAATCCCACTTGGCTGCCCAACTTTCACTCTTCAAGGTTCAAGCGTTCGTTTCCAGTAACAGTTTGAATTTTTAGGTTTCACTCTGTTTTCTGCTATATAGATAGATGTGTTTGAAACTCTAAATCAAACACGGTTTGTGCTAGCTCCGTGAAACTTGACAAAATGAAGTAGTTCTAAGTTCTATCTCTATGGTTTGTTTCCTCTTGAAGTACCCCATGCAGAGACTGGCGAAGAACACTTTCGTTTGAAAGGGGGTGCCAAGCTTCCAAAAAACTACTCGTTTGCTGAAATTTCAGCAAACATTTTTTCACCAAATCTTGATGATACTTGGTGGTAATGATCAGTTCACTAATCCACTTGGCTGCCCAATTTTCACTCTTCTAGGTTCAAGCGTTCGTTTCCAGTAACACTTTGAATTTTTAGGTTTCACTCTGTTTTCTGCTATATAGATAGATGTGTTTGAAACTCTATATCAAACACGGTTTGTGCTAGCTCTTTGAAACTTGACAAAATGAAGTAGTTCTAAGTTCTATCTCTATGGTTTGTTTCCTCTTGAAGTACCCCATGCAGAAACTGGCGAAAAACACTTTCGTTTGAAAGGGGTTGCCAAGCTTCCAAAAAACTACTAGTTTGCTGAAATCTCAGCAAACATTTTTTCACCAAAACTTGATGATACTTGGTGGTAATGATCAGTTCACTAAGCCCACTTGGCTGCCCAATTTTTACTCTTCTAGGTTCAAGCGTTCATTTCCAGTAACACTTTGAAATTTTAGGTTTCACTCTGTTTTCTGCTATATAGATAGATGTGTTTGAAACTCTAAATCAAACACGGTTTGTGCTAGCTCCTTGAAACTTGACAAAATGAAGTAGTTGTTAGTTCTATCTCTATGGTTTTTTTTCTCTTGAAGTACCCCATGCAGAGACTGGCGAAAAACACTTTCGTTTGAAAGGGGTTGCCAAGCTTCGAAAAAACTACTAGTTTGCTGAAATCTCAGCAAACATTTTTTCACCAAATCTTGATGATACTTGGTGGTAATGATCAGTTCACTAATCCCACTTGGCTGCCCAAATTTTATTCTTCTAGGTTGAAGCTTTCGTTTCCAGTGACTGTTTGAATTTTTAGGTTTCACTCTGTTTTCTCCAACATAGATAGCTGTGTTTGGAATTCTAAATCAAACACGGTTTGTGCTAGCTCCTTGAAACTTGACCAAATGAAGTAGTTCTAAGTTCTATCTCTATGGTTTGTTTCCTCTTGAAGTACCCCATGCAGAAACTGGCGAAAAACACTTTCGTTTGAAAGGGGTTGCCATGCTTCCAAAAAACTACTAGTTTGCTGAAATCTCAGCAAACATTTTTTCACCAAATCTTGATGATACTTGGTGGTAATGATCAGTTCACTAATCCCACTTGGCTGCCCAACTTTCACTCTTCTAGGTTCAAGCGTTCGTTTCCAGTAACAGTTTGAATTTTTAGGTTTCACTCTGTTTTCTACTATATAGATAGATGTGTTTGAAACTCTAAATCAAACACGGTTTGTGCTAGCTCCGTGAAACTTGACAAAATGAAGTAGTTCTAAGTTCTATCTCTATGGTTTGTTTCCTCTTGAAGTACCCCATGCAGAGACTGGCAAAGAACACTTTCGTTTGAAAGGGGTTGCCAAGCTTCCAAAAAACTACTTGTTTGCTGAAATCTCAGCAACCATTTTTTCACCAAATCTTGATGATACTTGGTGGTAATGATCAGTTCACTAAGCCCACTTGGCTGCCCAATTTTCACTCTTCTAGGTTCAAGCGTTCGTTTCCAGTAACACTTTGAATTTTTAGGTTTCACTCTGTTTTCTGCTATATAGATAGATGTGTTTGAAACTCTAAATCAAACACGGTTTGTGCTAGCTCCTTGAAACTTGACCAAATGAAGTAGTTCTAAGTTCTATATCTATGGTTTGTTTCCTCTTGAAGTACCCCATGCAGAGACTGGCGAAAAACACTTTCGTTTGAAACGGGTTGCCAAGCTTCCAAAAAACTACTAGTTTGCTGAAATCTCAGCAAACATTTTTTCACAAAATCTTCATGATACTTGGTGGTAATGATCAGTTCACTAATCCCACTTGGCTGCCCAACTTTCAATCTTCTAGGTTCAAGCGTTCGTTTCCAGTAACAGTTTGAATTTTTAGGTTTCACTCTGTTTTCTGCTATATAGATAGATGTGTTTGAAACTCTAAATCAAACACGGTTTGTGCTAGCTCCGTGAAACTTGACAAAATGAAGTAGTTCTAAGTTCTATCTCTATGGTTTGTTTCCTCTTGAAGTACCCCATGCAGAGACTGGCGAAGAACACTTTCGTTTGAAAGGGGTTGCCAAGCTTCCAAAAAACTACTCGTTTGCTGAAATCTCAGCAAACATTTTTTCACCAAATCTTGATGATACTTGGTGGTAATGATCAGTTCACTAATCCCACTTGGCTGCCCAAATTTTATTCTTCTAGGTTGAAGCTTTCGTTTCCAGTGACTGTTTGAATTTTTAGGTTTCACTCTGTTTTCTCCAACATAGATAGCTGTGTTTGGAATTCTAAATCAAACACGGTTTGTGCTAGCTCCTTGAAACTTGACCAAATGAAGTAGTTGTAAGTTCTATCTCTATGGTTTGTTTCCTCTTGAAGTACCCCATGCAGAAACTGGCGAAAAACACTTTCGTTTGAAAGGGGTTGCCATGCTTCCAAAAAACTACTAGTTTGCTGAAATCTCAGCAAACATTTTTTCACCAAATCTTGATGATACTTGGTGGTAATGATCAGTTCACTAATCCCACTTGGCTGCCCAACTTTCACTCTTCTAGGTTCAAGCGTTCGTTTCCAGTAACAGTTTGAATTTTTAGGTTTCACTCTGTTTTCTACTATATAGATAGATGTGTTTGAAACTCTAAATCAAACACGGTTTGTGCTAGCTCCGTGAAACTTGACAAAATGAAGTAGTTCTAAGTTCTATCTCTATGGTTTGTTTCCTCTTGAAGTACCCCATGCAGAGACTGGCAAAGAACACTTTCGTTTGAAAGGGGTTGCCAAGCTTCCAAAAAACTACTAGTTTGCTGAAATCTCAGCAACCATTTTTTCACCAAATCTTGATGATACTTGGTGGTAATGATCAGTTCACTAATCCCACTTGGCTGCCCAACTTTCAATCTTCTAGGTTCAAGCGTTCGTTTCCAGTAACACTTTGAATTTTTAGGTTTCACTCTGTTTTCTGCTATATAGATAGATGTGTTTGAAACTCTATATCAAACACGGTTTGTGCTAGCTCTTTGAAACTTGACAAAATGAAGTAGTTCTAAGTTCTATCTCTATGGTTTGTTTCCTCTTGAAGTACCCCATGCAGAAACTGGCGAAAAACACTTTCGTTTGAAAGGGGTTGCCATGCTTCCAAAAAACTACTAGTTTGCTGAAATCTCAGCAAACATTTTTTCACCAAATCTTGATGATACTTGGTGGTAATGATCAGTTCACTAATCCCACTTGGCTGCCCAACTTTCACTCTTCTAGGTTCAAGCGTTCGTTTCCAGTAACACTTTGAATTTTTAGGTTTCACTCTGTTTTCTGCTATATAGATAGATGTGTTTGAAACTCTAAATCAAACACGGTTTGTGCTAGCTCCTTGAAACTTGACCAAATGAAGTAGTTCTAAGTTCTATCTCTATGGTTTGTTTCCTCTTGAAGTACCCCATGCAGAGACTGGCGAAAAACACTTTCGTTTGAAAGGGGTTGCCAAGCTTCCAAAAAACTACTAGTTTGCTGAAATCTCAACAAACATTTATTCACCAAAACTTGATGATACTTGGTGGTAATGATCAGTTCACTAAGCCCACTTGGCTGCCCAGTTTTTACTCTTCTAGGTTCAAGCGTTCCTTTCCAGTAACACTTTGAAATTTTAGGTTTCACTCTGTTTTCTGCTATATAGATAGATGTGTTTGAAACTCTAAATCAAACACGGTTTGTGCTAGCTCCTTGAAACTTGACAAAATGAAGTAGTTGTTAGTTCTATCTCTATGGTTTTTTTCCTCTTGAAGTACCCCATGCTGAGACTGGCGAAAAACACTTTCGTTTGAAAGGGGTTGCCAAGCTTCGAAAAAACTACTAGTTTGCTGAAACCTCAGCAAACATTTTTTCAACAAATCTTGATGATACTTGGTGGTAATGATCAGTTCACTAATCCCACTTGGCTGCCCAACTTTCACTCTTCTAGGTTGAAGCTTTCGTTTCCAGTGACTGTTTGAATTTTTAGGTTTCACTCTGTTTTCTCCAACATAGATAGCTGTGTTTGGAATTCTAAATCAAACACGGTTTGTGCTAGCTCCTTGAAACTTGACCAAATGAAGTAGTTCTAAGTTCTATCTCTATGGTTTGTTTCCTCTTGAAATACCCCATGCAGAGACTGGCGAAAAACACTTTCGTTTGAAACGGGTTGCCAAGCTTCCAAAAAACTACTAGTTTGCTGAAATCTCAGCAAACATTTTTTCACCAAATCTTGATGATACTTGGTGGTAATGATCAGTTCACTAATCCCACTTGGCTGCCCAACTTTCACTCTTCTAGGTTCAAGCGTTTGTTTCCAGTAACAGTTTGAATTTTTAGGTTTCACTCTGTTTTCTGCTATATAGATAGATGTGTTTGAAACTCTAAATCAAACACGGTTTGTGCTAGCTCCGTGAAACTTGACAAAATGAAGTAGTTCTAAGTTGTATCTCTATGGTTTGTTTCCTCTTGAAGTACCCCATGCAGAGACTGGCGAAGAACACTTTCGTTTGAAAGGGGTTGCCAAGCTTCCAAAAAACTACTAGTTTGCTGAAATCTCAGCAACCATTTTTTCACCAAATCTTGAAGATACTTGGTGGTAATGATCAGTTCACTAAGCCCACTTGGCTGCCCAATTTTCACTCTTCTAGGTTCAAGCGTTCGTTTCCAGTAACACTTTGAATTTTTAGGTTTCACTCTGTTTTCTGCTATATAGATAGATGTGTTTGAAACTCTAAATCAAACACGGTTTGTGCTAGCTCCTTGAAACTTGACCAAATGAAGTAGTTCTAAGTTCTATCTCTATGGTTTGTTTCCTCTTGAAGTACCCCATGCAGAGACTGGCGAAAAACACTTTCGTTTGAAACGGGTTGCCAAGCTTCCAAAAAACTACTAGTTTGCTGAAATCTCAGCAAACATTTTTTCACCAAATCTTGATGATACTTGGTGGTAATGATCAGTTCACTAATCCCACTTGGCTGCCCAACTTTCAATCTTCTAGGTTCAAGCGTTCGTTTCCAGTAACACTTTGAATTTTTAGGTTTCACTCTGTTTTCTGCTATATAGATAGATGTGTTTGAAACTCTAAATGAAACACGGTTTGTGCTAGCTCCGTGAAACTTGACAAAATGAAGTAGTTCTAAGTTCTATCTCTATGGTTTGTATCCTCTAGAAGTACCCCATGCAGAGACTGGCGAAGAACACTTTCGTTTGAAAGGGGTTGCCAAGCTTCCAAAAAACTACTCGTTTGCTGAAATCTCAGCAAACATTTTTTCACCAAATCTTGATGATACTTGGTGGTAATGATCAGTTCACTAATCCTACTTGGCTGCCCAACTTTCACTCTTCTAGGTTCAAGCGTTCGTTTCCAGTAACAGTTTGAATTTTTAGGTTTCACTCTATTTTCTGCTATATAGATAGATGTGTTTGAAACTCTAAATCAAACACGGTTTGTGCTAGCTCCTTGAAACTTGACCAAATGAAGTAGTTCTAAGTTCTATCTCTATGGTTTGTTTCCTCTTGAAATACCCCATGCAGAGACTGGCGAAAAACACTTTCGTTTGAAACGGGTTGCCAAGCTTCCAAAAAACTACTAGTTTGCTGAAATCTCAGCAAACATTTTTTCACCAAATCTTGATGATACTTGGTGGTAATGATCAGTTCACTAATCCCACTTGGCTGCCCAACTTTCAATCTTCTAGGTTCAAGCGTTCGTTTCCAGTAACACTTTGAATTTTTAGGTTTCACTCTGTTTTCTGCTATATAGATAGATGTGTTTGAAACTCTATATCAAACACGGTTTGTGCTAGCTCTTTGAAACTTGACAAAATGAAGTAGTTCTAAGTTCTATCTCTATGGTTTGTTTCCTCTTGAAGTACCCCATGCAGAAACTGGCGAAAAACACTTTCGTTTGAAAGGGGTTGCCATGCTTCCAAAAAACTACTAGTTTGCTGAAATCTCAGCAAACATTTTTTCACCAAATCTTGATGATACTTGGTGGTAATGATCAGTTCACTAATCCCACTTGGCTGCCCAACTTTCACTCTTCTAGGTTCAAGCGTTCGTTTCCAGTAACAGTTTGAATTTTTAGGTTTCACTCTGTTTTCTGCTATATAGATAGATGTGTTTGAAACTCTAAATCAAACACGGTTTGTGCTAGCTCCTTGAAACTTGACCAAATGAAGTAGTTCTAAGTTCTATCTCTATGGTTTGTTTCCTCTTGAAGTACCCCATGCAGAGACTGGCGAAAAACACTTTCGTTTGAAAGGGGTTGCAAAGCTTCCAAAAAACTACTAGTTTGCTGAAATCTCAGCAAACATTTTTTCACCAAAACTTGATGATACTTGGTGGTAATGATCAGTTCACTAAGCCCACTTGGCTGCCCAATTTTTACTCTTCTAGGTTCAAGCGTTCATTTCCAGTAACACTTTGAAATTTTAGGTTTCACTCTGTTTTCTGCTATATAGATAGATGTGTTTGAAACTCTAAATCAAACACGGTTTGTGCTAGCTCCTTGAAACTTGACAAAATGAAGTAGTTGTTAGTTCTATCTCTATGGTTTTTTTCCTCTTGAAGTACCCCATGCAGAGACTGGCGAAAAACACTTTCGTTTGAAAGGGGTTGCCAAGCTTCGAAAAAACTACTAGTTTGCTGAAATCTCAGCAAACATTTTTTCACCAAATCTTGATGATACTTGGTGGTAATGATCAGTTCACTAATCCCACTTGGCTGCCCAAATTTTATTCTTCTAGGTTGAAGCTTTCGTTTCCAGTGACTGTTTGAATTTTTAGGTTTCACTCTGTTTTCTCCAACATAGATAGCTGTGTTTGGAATTCTAAATCAAACACGGTTTGTGTTAGCTCCTTGAAACTTGACCAAATGAAGTAGTTCTAAGTTCTATCTCTATGGTTTGTTTCCTCTTGAAGTACCCCATGCAGAAACTGGCGAAAAACACTTTCGTTTGAAAGGGGTTGCCATGCTTCCAAAAAACTACTAGTTTGCTGAAATTTCAGCAAACATTTTTTCACCAAATCTTGATGATACTTGGTGGTAATGATCAGTTCACTAATCCCACTTGGCTGTACAACTTTCACTCTTCTAGGTTCAAGCGTTCGTTTCCAGTAACACTTTGAATTTTTAGGTTTCACTCTGTTTTCTGCTATATAGATAGATGTGTTTGAAACTCTAAATGAAACACGGTTTGTGCTAGCTCCGTGAAACTTGACAAAATGAAGTAGTTCTAAGTTCTATCTCTATGGTTTGTATCCTCTAGAAGTACCCCATGCAGAGACTGGCGAAGAACACTTTCGTTTGAAAGGGGTTGCCAAGCTTCCAAAAAACTACTCGTTTGCTGAAATCTCAGCAAACATTTTTTCACCAAATCTTGATGATACTTGGTGGTAATGATCAGTTCACTAATCCTACTTGGCTGCCCAACTTTCACTCTTCTAGGTTCAAGCGTTCGTTTCCAGTAACAGTTTGAATTTTTAGGTTTCACTCTATTTTCTGCTATATAGATAGATGTGTTTGAAACTCTAAATCAAACACGGTTTGTGCTAGCTCCTTGAAACTTGACCAAATGAAGTAGTTCTAAGTTCTATCTCTATGGTTTGTTTCCTCTTGAAATACCCCATGCAGAGACTGGCAAAGAACACTTTCGTTTGAAACGGGTTGCCAAGCTTCCAAAAAACTACTAGTTTGCTGAAATCTCAGCAAACATTTTTTCACCAAATCTTGATGATACTTGGTGGTAATGATCAGTTCACTAATCCCACTTGGCTGCCCAACTTTCAATCTTCTAGGTTCAAGCGTTCGTTTCCAGTAACACTTTGAATTTTTAGGTTTCACTCTGTTTTCTGCTATATAGATAGATGTGTTTGAAACTCTATATCAAACACGGTTTGTGCTAGCTCTTTGAAACTTGACAAAATGAAGTAGTTCTAAGTTCTATCTCTATGGTTTGTTTCCTCTTGAAGTACCCCATGCAGAAACTGGCGAAAAACACTTTCGTTTGAAAGGGGTTGCCATGCTTCCAAAAAACTACTAGTTTGCTGAAATCTCAGCAAACATTTTTTCACCAAATCTTGATGATACTTGGTGGTAATGATCAGTTCACTAATCCCACTTGGCTGCCCAACTTTCACTCTTCTAGGTTCAAGCGTTCGTTTCCAGTAACAGTTTGAATTTTTAGGTTTCACTCTGTTTTCTGCTATATAGATAGATGTGTTTGAAACTCTAAATCAAACACGGTTTGTGCTAGCTCCTTGAAACTTGACCAAATGAAGTAGTTCTAAGTTCTATCTCTATGGTTTGTTTCCTCTTGAAGTACCCCATGCAGAGACTGGCGAAAAACACTTTCGTTTGAAAGGGGTTGCCAAGCTTCCAAAAAACTACTAGTTTGCTGAAATCTCAGCAAACATTTTTTCACCAAAACTTGATGATACTTGGTGGTAATGATCAGTTCACTAAGCCCACTTGGCTGCCCAATTTTTACTCTTCTAGGTTCAAGCGTTCATTTCCAGTAACACTTTGAAATTTTAGGTTTCACTCTGTTTTCTGCTATATAGATAGATGTGTTTGAAACTCTAAATCAAACACGGTTTGTGCTAGCTCCTTGAAACTTGACAAAATGAAGTAGTTGTTAGTTCTATCTCTATGGTTTTTTTCCTCTTGAAGTACCCCATGCAGAGACTGGCGAAAAACACTTTCGTTTGAAAGGGGTTGCCAAGCTTCGAAAAAACTACTAGTTTGCTGAAATCTCAGCAAACATTTTTTCACCAAATCTTGATGATACTTGGTGGTAATGATCAGTTCACTAATCCCACTTGGCTGCCCAAATTTTATTCTTCTAGGTTGAAGCTTTCGTTTCCAGTGACTGTTTGAATTTTTAGGTTTCACTCTGTTTTCTCCAACATAGATAGCTGTGTTTGGAATTCTAAATCAAACACGGTTTGTGTTAGCTCCTTGAAACTTGACCAAATGAAGTAGTTCTAAGTTCTATCTCTATGGTTTGTTTCCTCTTGAAGTACCCCATGCAGAAACTGGCGAAAAACACTTTCGTTTGAAAGGGGTTGCCATGCTTCCAAAAAACTACTAGTTTGCTGAAATTTCAGCAAACATTTTTTCACCAAATCTTGATGATACTTGGTGGTAATGATCAGTTCACTAATCCCACTTGGCTGCCCAACTTTCACTCTTCTAGGTTCAAGCGTTCGTTTCCAGTAACACTTTGAATTTTTAGGTTTCACTCTGTTTTCTGCTATATAGATAGATGTGTTTGAAACTCTAAATCAAACACGGTTTGTGCTAGCTCCTTGAAACTTGACCAAATGAAGTAGTTCTAAGTTCTATCTCTATGGTTTGTTTCCTCTTGAAGTACCCCATGCAGAGACTGGCGAAAAACACTTTCGTTTGAAAGGGGTTGCCAAGCTTCCAAAAAACTACTAGTTTGCTGAAATCTCAACAAACATTTTTTCACCAAAACTTGATGATACTTGGTGGTAATGATCAGTTCACTAAGCCCACTTGGCTGCCCAGTTTTTACTCTTCTAGGTTCAAGCGTTCATTTCCAGTAACACTTTGAAATTTTAGGTTTCACTCTGTTTTCTGCTATATAGATAGATGTGTTTGAAACTCTAAATCAAACACGGTTTGTGCTAGCTCCTTGAAACTTGACAAAATGAAGTAGTTGTTAGTTCTATCTCTATGGTTTTTTTCCTCTTGAAGTACCCCATGCAGAGACTGGCGAAAAACACTTTCGTTTGAAAGGGGTTGCCAAGCTTCGAAAAAACTACTAGTTTGCTGAAACCTCAGCAAACATTTTTTCAACAAATCTTGATGATACTTGGTGGTAATGATCAGTTCACTAATCCCACTTGGCTGCCCAAATTTTATTCTTCTAGGTTGAAGCTTTCGTTTCCAGTGACTGTTTGAATTTTTAGGTTTCACTCTGTTTTCTCCAACATAGATAGCTGTGTTTGGAATTCTAAATCAAACACGGTTTGTGCTAGCTCCTTGAAACTTGACCAAATGAAGTAGTTCTAAGTTCTATCTCTATGGTTTGTTTCCTCTTGAAGTACCCCATGCAGAAACTGGCGAAAAACACTTTCGTTTGAAAGGGGTTGCCATGCTTCCAAAAAACTACTAGTTTGCTGAAATTTCAGCAAACATTTTTTCACCAAATCTTGATGATACTTGGTGGTAATGATCAGTTCACTAATCCCACGTGGCTGCCCAACTTTCACTCTTCTAGGTTCAAGCGTTCGTTTCCAGTAACAGTTTGAATTTTTAGGTTTCACTCTGTTTTCTACTATATAGATAGATGTGTTTGAAACTCTAAATCAAACACGGTTTGTGCTAGCTCCGTGAAACATGACAAAATGAAGTAGTTCTAAGTTCTATCTCTATGGTTTGTTTCCTCTTGAAGTACCCCATGCAGAGACTGGCAAAGAACACTTTCGTTTGAAAGGGGTTGCCAAGCTTCCAAAAAACTACTAGTTTGCTGAAATCTCAGCAACCATTTTTTCACCAAATCTTGATGATACTTGGTGGTAATGATCAGTTCACTAAGCCCACTTGGCTGCCCAATTTTCACTCTTCTAGGTTCAAGCGTTCGTTTCCAGTAACACTTTGAATTTTTAGGTTTCACTCTGTTTTCTGCTATATAGATAGATGTGTTTGAAACTCTAAATCAAACACGGTTTGTGCTAGCTCCTTGAAACTTGACCAAATGAAGTAGTTCTAAGTTCTATATCTATGGTTTGTTTAATCTTGAAATACCCCATGCAGAGACTGGCGAAAAACACTTTCGTTTGAAACGGGTTGCCAAGCTTCCAAAAAACTACTAGTTTGCTGAAATCTCAGCAAACATTTTTTCACCAAATCTTGATGATACTTGGTGGTAATGATCAGTTCACTAATCCCACTTGGCTGCCCAACTTTCACTCTTCTAGGTTCAAGCGTTCGTTTCCAGTAACAGTTTGAATTTTTAGGTTTCACTCTGTTTTCTGCTATATAGATAGATGTGTTTGAAACTCTAAATCAAACACGGTTTGTGCTAGCTCCGTGAAACTTGACAAAATGAAGTAGTTCTAAGTTGTATCTCTATGGTTTGTTTCCTCTTGAAGTACCCCATGCAGAGACTGGCGAAGAACACTTTCGTTTGAAAGGGGTTGCCAAGCTTCCAAAAAACTACTAGTTTGCTGAAATCTCAGCAACCATTTTTTCACCAAATCTTGATGATACTTGGTGGTAATGATCAGTTCACTAAGCCCACTTGGCTGCCCAATTTTCACTCTTCTAGGTTCAAGCGTTCGTTTCCAGTAACACTTTGAAATTTTAGGTTTCACTCTGTTTTCTGCTATATAGATAGATGTGTTTGAAACTCTAAATCAAACACGGTTTGTGCTAGCTCCTTGAAACTTGACCAAATGAAGTAGTTCTAAGTTCTATATCTATGGTTTGTTTCCTCTTGAAATACCCCATGCAGAGACTGGCGAAAAACACTTTCGTTTGAAACGGGTTGCCAAGCTTCCAAAAAACTACTAGTTTGCTGAAATCTCAGCAAACATTTTTTCACCAAATCTTGATGATACTTGGTGGTAATGATCAGTTCACTAATCCCACTTGGCTGCCCAACTTTCACTCTTCTAGGTTCAAGCGTTCGTTTCCAGTAACAGTTTGAATTTTTAGGTTTCACTCTGTTTTCTGCTATATAGATAGATGTGTTTGAAACTAAAATCAAACACGGTTTGTGCTAGCTCCGTGAAACTTGACAAAAGGAAGTAGTTCTAAGTTGTATCTCTATGGTTTGTTTCCTCTTGAAGTACCCCATGCAGAGACTGGCGAAGAACACTTTCGTTTGAAAGGGGTTGCCAAGCTTCCAAAAAACTACTAGTTTGCTGAAATCTCAGCAACCATTTTTTCACCAAATCTTGATGATACTTGGTGGTAATGATCAGTTCACTAAGCCCACTTGGCTGCCCAATTTTCACTCTTCTAGGTTCAAGCGTTCGTTTCCAGTAACACTTTGAATTTTTAGGTTTCACTCTGTTTTCTGCTATATAGATAGATGTGTTTTAAACTCTAAATCAAACACGGTTTGTGCTAGCTCCTTGAAACTTGACCAAATGAAGTAGTTCTAAGTTCTATCTCTATGGTTTGTTTCCTCTTGAAGTACCCCATGCAGAGACTGGCGAAAAACACTTTCGTTTGAAAGGGGTTGCCAAGCTTCCAAAAAACTACTAGTTTGCTGAAATCTCAGCAAACATTTTTTCACCAAATCTTGATGATACTTGGTGGTAATGATCAGTTCACTAATCCCACTTGGCTGCCCAACTTTCAATATTCTAGGTTCAAGCGTTCGTTTCCAGTAACACTTTGAATTTTTAGGTTTCACTCTGTTTTCTGCTATATAGATAGATGTGTTTGAAACTCTAAATGAAACACGGTTTGTGCTAGCTCCGTGAAACTTGACAAAATGAAGTAGTTCTAAGTTCTATCTCTATGGTTTGTATCCTCTAGAAGTACCCCATGCAGAGACTGGCGAAGAACACTTTCGTTTGAAAGGGGTTGCCAAGCTTCCAAAAAACTACTCGTTTGCTGAAATCTCAGCAAACATTTTTTCACCAAATCTTGATGATACTTGGTGGTAATGATCAGTTCACTAATCCCACTTGGCTGCCCAACTTTCACTCTTCTAGGTTCAAGCGTTCGTTTCCAGTAACAGTTTGAATTTTTAGGTTTCACTCTATTTTCTGCTATATAGATAGATGTGTTTGAAACTCTAAATCAAACACGGTTTGTGCTAGCTAATTGAAACTTGACCAAATGAAGTAGTTCTAAGTTCTATCTTTATGGTTTGTTTCCTCTTGAAGTACCCCATGCAGAGACTGGCGAAAAACACTTTCGTTTGAAACGGGTTGCCAAGCTTCCAAAAAACTACTAGTTTGCTGAAATCTCAGCAAACATTTTTTCACCAAATCTTGATGATACTTGGTGGTAATGATCAGTTCACTAATCCCACTTGGCTTCCCAACTTTCAATCTTCTAGGTTCAAGCGTTCGTTTCCAGTAACACTTTGAATTTTTAGGTTTCACTCTGTTTTCTGCTATATAGATAGATGTGTTTGAAACTCTAAATCAAACACGGTTTGTGCTAGCTCCTTGAAACTTGACCAAATGAAGTAGTTCTAAGTTCTATCTCTATGGTTTGTTTCCTCTTGAAGTACCCCATGCAGAGACTGGCGAAAAACACTTTCGTTTGAAAGGGGTTGCCAAGCTTCCAAAAAACTACTAGTTTGCTGAAATCTCAACAAACATTTTTTCACCAAAACTTGATGATACTTGGTGGTAATGATCAGTTCACTAAGCCCACTTGGCTGCCCAGTTTTTACTCTTCTAGGTTCAAGCGTTCATTTCCAGTAACACTTTGAAATTTTAGGTTTCACTCTGTTTTCTGCTATATAGATAGATGTGTTTGAAACTCTAAATCAAACACGGTTTGTGCTAGCTCCTTGAAACTTGACAAAATGAAGTAGTTGTTAGTTCTATCTCTATGGTTTTTTTCCTCTTGAAGTACCCCATGCAGAGACTGGCGAAAAACACTTTCGTTTGAAAGGGGTTGCCAAGCTTCGAAAAAACTACTAGTTTGCTGAAACCTCAGCAAACATTTTTTCAACAAATCTTGATGATACTTGGTGGTAATGATCAGTTCACTAATCCCACTTGGCTGCCCAAATTTTATTCTTCTAGGTTGAAGCTTTCGTTTCCAGTGACTGTTTGAATTTTTAGGTTTCACTCTGTTTTCTCCAACATAGATAGCTGTGTTTGGAATTCTAAATCAAACACGGTTTGTGCTAGCTCCTTGAAACTTGACCAAATGAAGTAGTACTAAGTTCTATCTCTATGGTTTGTTTCCTCTTGAAGTACCCCATGCAGAAACTGGCGAAAAACACTTTCGTTTGAAAGGGGTTGCCATGCTTCCAAAAAACTACTAGTTTGCTGAAATTTCAGCAAACATTTTTTCACCAAATCTTGATGATACTTGGTGGTAATGATCAGTTCACTAATCCCACGTGGCTGCCCAACTTTCACTCTTCTAGGTTCAAGCGTTCGTTTCCAGTAACAGTTTGAATTTTTAGGTTTCACTCTGTTTTCTACTATATAGATAGATGTGTTTGAAACTCTAAATCAAACACGGTTTGTGCTAGCTCCGTGAAACATGACAAAATGAAGTAGTTCTAAGTTCTATCTCTATGGTTTGTTTCCTCTTGAAGTACCCCATGCAGAGACTGGCAAAGAACACTTTCGTTTGAAAGGGGTTGCCAAGCTTCCAAAAAACTACTAGTTTGCTGAAATCTCAGCAACCATTTTTTCACCAAATCTTGATGATACTTGGTGGTAATGATCAGTTCACTAAGCCCACTTGGCTGCCCAATTTTCACTCTTCTAGGTTCAAGCGTTCGTTTCCAGTAACAGTTTGAATTTTTAGGTTTCACTCTGTTTTCTGCTATATAGATAGATGTGTTTGAAACTCTAAATCAAACACGGTTTGTGCTAGCTCCTTGAAACTTGACCAAATGAAGTAGTTCTAAGTTCTATCTCTATGGTTTGTTTCCTCTTGAAGTACCCCATGCAGAGACTGGCGAAAAACACTTTCGTTTGAAAGGGGTTGCCAAGCTTCCAAAAAACTACTAGTTTGCTGAAATCTCAGCAAACATTTTTTCACCAAAACTTGATGATACTTGGTGGTAATGATCAGTTCACTAAGCCCACTTGGCTGCCCAATTTTTACTCTTCTAGGTTCAAGCGTTCATTTCCAGTAACACTTTGAAATTTTAGGTTTCACTCTGTTTTCTGCTATATAGATAGATGTGTTTGAAACTCTAAATCAAACACGGTTTGTGCTAGCTCCTTGAAACTTGACAAAATGAAGTAGTTGTTAGTTCTATCTCTATGGTTTTTTTCCTCTTGAAGTACCCCATGCAGAGACTGGCGAAAAACACTTTCGTTTGAAAGGGGTTGCCAAGCTTCGAAAAAACTACTAGTTTGCTGAAATCTCAGCAAACATTTTTTCACCAAATCTTGATGATACTTGGTGGTAATGATCAGTTCACTAATCCCACTTGGCTGCCCAAATTTTATTCTTCTAGGTTGAAGCTTTCGTTTCCAGTGACTGTTTGAATTTTTAGGTTTCACTCTGTTTTCTCCAACATAGATAGCTGTGTTTGGAATTCTAAATCAAACACGGTTTGTGCTAGCTCCTTGAAACTTGACCAAATGAAGTAGTTCTAAGTTCTATCTCTATGGTTTGTTTCCTCTTGAAGTACCGCATGCAGAAACTGGCGAAAAACACTTTCGTTTGAAAGGGGTTGCCATGCTTCCAAAAAACTACTAGTTTGCTGAAATCTCAGCAAACATTTTTTCACCAAATCTTGATGATACTTGGTGGTAATGATCAGTTCACTAATCCCACTTGGCTGCCCAACTTTCACTCTTCTAGGTTCAAGCGTTCGTTTCCAGTAACAGTTTGAATTTTTAGGTTTCACTCTGTTTTCTACTATATAGATAGATGTGTTTGAAACTCTAAATCAAACACGGTTTGTGCTAGCTCCGTGAAACTTGACAAAATGAAGTAGTTCTAAGTTCTATCTCTATAGTTTGTTTCCTCTTGAAGTACCCCATGCAGAGACTGGCAAAGAACACTTTCGTTTGAAAGGGGTTGCCAAGCTTCCAAAAAACTACTAGTTTGCTGAAATCTCAGCAACCATTTTTTCACCAAATCTTGATGATACTTGGTGGTAATGATCAGTTCACTAAGCCCACTTGGCTGCCCAATTTTCACTCTTCTAGGTTCAAGCGTTCGTTTCCAGTAACACTTTGAATTTTTAGGTTTCACTCTGTTTTCTGCTATATAGATAGATGTGTTTGAAACTCTAAATCAAACACGGTTTGTGCTAGCTCCTTGAAACTTGACCAAATGAAGTAGTTCTAAGTTCTATATCTATGGTTTGTTTCCTCTTGAAATACCCCATGCAGAGACTGGCGAAAAACACTTTCGTTTGAAACGGGTTGCCAAGCTTCCAAAAAACTACTAGTTTGCTGAAATCTCAGCAAACATTTTTTCACCAAATTTGATGATACTTGGTGGTAATGATCAGTTCACTAATCCCACTTGGCTGCCCAACTTTCACTCTTCTAGGTTCAAGCGTTCGTTTCCAGTAACAGTTTGAATTTTTAGGTTTCACTCTGTTTTCTGCTATATAGATAGATGTGTTTGAAACTCTAAATCAAACACGGTTTGTGCTAGCTCCGTGAAACTTGACAAAATGAAGTAGTTCTAAGTTGTATCTCTATGGTTTGTTTCCTCTTGAAGTACCTCATGCAGAGACTGGCGAAGAACACTTTCGTTTGAAAGGGGTTGCCAAGCTTCCAAAAAACTACTAGTTTGCTGAAATCTCAGCAACCATTTTTTCACCAAATCTTGATGATACTTGGTGGTAATGATCAGTTCACTAAGCCCACTTGGCTGCCCAATTTTCACTCTTCTAGGTTCAAGCATTCGTTTCCAGTAACACTTTGAATTTTTAGGTTTCACTCTGTTTTCTGCTATATAGATAGATGTGTTTGAAACTCTAAATCAAACACTGTTTGTGCTAGCTCCTTGAAACTTGACCAAATGAAGTAGTTCTAAGTTCTATCTCTATGGTTTGTTTCCTCTTGAAGTACCCCATGCAGAGACTGGCGAAAAACACTTTCGTTTGAAACGGGTTGCCAAGCTTCCAAAAAACTACTAGTTTGCTGAAATCTCAGCAAACATTTTTTCTCCAAATCTTGATGATACTTGGTGGTAATGATCAGTTCACTAATCCCACTTGGCTGCCCAACTTTCAATCTTCTAGGTTCAAGCGTTCGTTTCCAGTAACACTTTGAATTTTTAGGTTTCACTCTGTTTTCTGCTATATAGATAGATGTGTTTGAAACTCTAAATGAAACACGGTTTGTGCTAGCTCCGTGAAACTTGACAAAATGAAGTAGTTCTAAGTTCTATCTCTATGGTTTGTATCCTCTAGAAGTACCCCATGCAGAGACTGGCGAAGAACACTTTCGTTTGAAAGGGGTTGCCAAGCTTCCAAAAAACTACTCGTTTGCTGAAATCTCAGCAAACATTTTTTCACCAAATCTTGATGATACTTGGTGGTAATGATCAGTTCACTAATCCCACTTGGCTGCCCAACTTTCACTCTTCTAGGTTCAAGCGTTCGTTTCCAGTAACAGTTTGAATTTTTAGGTTTCACTCTATTTTCTGCTATATAGATAGATGTGTTTGAAACTCTAAATCAAACACGGTTTGTGCTAGCTCCGTGAAACTTGACAAAATGAAGTAGTTCTAAGTTCTATCTCTATGGTTTGTTTCCTCTTGAAGTACCCCATGCAGAGACTGGCAAAGAACACTTTCGTTTGAAAGGGGTTGCCAGGCTTCCAAAAAACTACTAGTTTGCTGAAATCTCAGCAAACATTTTTTCACCAAATCTTGATGATACTTGGTGGTAATGATCAGTTCACTAATCCCACTTGGCTGCCCAATTTTCACTCTTCTAGGTTCAAGCGTTCGTTTCCAGTAACACTTTGAATTTTTAGGTTTCACTCTGTTTTCTGCTATATAGATAGATGTGTTTGAAACACTAAATGAAACACGGTTTGTGCTAGCTTTTTGAAACTTGACCAAATGAAGTAGTTCTAAGTTCTATCTCTATGGTTTGTTTCCTCCTGAAGTACCCCATGCAGAGACTATCGAAAAACACTTTCGTTTGAAAGGGGTTGCCAAGCTTCCAAAAAACTACTCGTTTGCTGAAATCTCAGCAAACATTTTTTCACCAAATCTTGATGATACTTGGTGGTAATGATCAGTTCACTAAGCCCACTTGGCTGCCCAATTTTCACTCTTCTAGGTTCAAGCGTTCGTTTCCAGTAACACTTTGAATTTTTAGGTTTCACTCTGTTTTCTGCTATATAGATAGATGTGTTTGAAACTCTAAATCAAACACGGTTTGTGCTAGTTCCTTGAAACTTGACAAAATGAAGTAGTTCTAAGTTCTATCTCTATGGTTTGTTTCCTCTTGAAGTACCCCATGCAGAAACTGGCGAAAAACACTTTCGTTTGAAAGGGGTTGCCATGCTTCCAAAAAACTACTAGTTTGCTGAAATCTCAGCAAACATTTTTTCACCAAATCTTGATGATACTTGGTGGTAATGATCAGTTCACTAATCCCACTTGGCTGCCCAACTTTCACTCTTCTAGGTTCAAGCGTTCGTTTCGAGTAACAGTTTGAATTTTTAGGTTTCACTCTGTTTTCTGCTATATAGATAGATGTGTTTGAAACTCTAAATCAAACACGGTTTGTGCTAGCTCCTTGAAACTTGACAAAATGAAGTAGATCTAAGTTCTATCTCTATGGTTTGTTTCCTCTTGAAGTACCCCATGCAGAAACTGGCGAAAAACACTTTCGTTTGAAAGGGGATGCCATGCTTCCAAAGAACTACTAGTTTGCTGAAATCTCAGCAAACATTTTTTCAC
Source organism: Callospermophilus lateralis (assembly GCF_048772815.1). Classification (NCBI taxonomy): domain Eukaryota; kingdom Metazoa; phylum Chordata; class Mammalia; order Rodentia; family Sciuridae; genus Callospermophilus; species Callospermophilus lateralis. Next base: position 3,922 of record NW_027514725.1, on the reverse strand, counting down.
CAAATCTTGATGATACTTGGTGGTAAAGATCAGTTCACTAAGCCCACTTGGCTGCCCAAATTTCACTCTTCTAGGTTCAAGCGTTCGTTTACAGTAACACTTTGAATTTTTAGGTTTCACTCTGTTTTCTGCTATATAGATAGATGTGTTTGAAACTCTAAATCAAACACGGTTTGTGCTAGTTCCTTGAAACTTGACAAAATGAAGTAGTTCTAAGTTCTATCTCTATGGTTTGTTTCCTCTTGAAGTACCCCATGCAGAAACTGGCGAAAAACACTTTCGTTTGAAAGGGGTTGCCATGCTTCCAAAAAACTACTAGTTTGCTGAAATCTCAGCAAACATTTTTTCACCAAATCTTGATGATACTTTTTGGTAATGATCAGTTCACTAATCCCACTTGGCTGCCCAACTTTCACTCTTCTAGGTTCAAGCGTTCGTTTCCAGTAACAGTTTGAATTTTTAGGTTTCACTCTGTTTTCTGCTATATAGATAGATGTGTTTGAAACTCTAAATCAAACACGGTTTGTGCTAGCTCCGTGAAACTTGACAAAATGAAGTAGTTCTAAGTTCTATCTCTATGGTTTGTTTCCTCTTGAAGTATCCCATGCAGAGACTGGCGAAGAACACTTTCGTTTGAAAGGGGTTGAAAAGCTTCCAAAAAACTACTAGTTTGCTGAAATCTCAGCAAACATTTTTTCACCAAATCTTGATGATACGTGGTGGTATTGATCACTTCACTAAGCCCACTTGGCTGCCCAATTTTCACTCTTCTAGGTTCAAGCGTTCGTTTCCAGTAACACTTTGAATTTTTAGGTTTCACTCTGTTTTCTGCTATATAGATAGATGTGTTTGAAACTCTAAATCAAACACGGTTTGTGCTAGCTCCTTGAAACTTGAAAAAATGAAGTAGTTCTAAGTTCTATCTCTATGGTTTGTTTCCTCTTGAAGTACCCCATGCAGAAACTGGCGAAAAACACTTTCGTTTTAAAGGGGATGCCATGCTTCCAAAGAACTACTAGTTTGCTGAAATCTCAGCAAACATTTTTTCACCAAATCTTGATGATACTTGGTGGTAATGATCAGTTCACTAATTCCACTTGGCTGCGCAACTTTCACTCTTCTAGGTTCAAGCGTTCGTTTCCAGAAACAGTTTGAATTTTTAGGTTTCACTCTGTTTTCTGCTATATAGATAGAAGTGTTTGAAACTCTAAATCAAACACGGTTTGTGCTAGCTCCGTGAAACTTGACAAAATGAAGTAGTTGTAAGTTCTATCTCTATGGTTTGTATCCTCTTGAAGTACCCCATGCAGAGACTGGCAAAGAACACTTTCGTTTGAAAGGGGTTGCCAAGCTTCCAAAAAACTACTAGTTGGCTGAAATCTCAGCAACCATTTTTTCACCAAATCTTGATGATACTTGGTGGTAATGATCAGTTCACTAAGCCCTCTTGGCTGCCCAATTTTCACTCTTCTAGGTTCAAGCGTTCGTTTCCAGTAACACTTTGAAATTTTAGGTTTCACTCTGTTTTCTGCTATATAAATAGATGTGTTTGAAACTCTAAATCAAACACGGTTTGTGCTAGCTCCTTGAAACTTGACCAAATGAAGTAGTTCTAAGTTCTATCTCTATGGTTTGTTTCCTCCTGAAGTACCCCATGCAGAGACTGGCGAAAAACACTTTCGTTTTAAAGGGGTTGCCAAGCTTCCAAAAAACTACTAGTTTGCTGAAATCTCAGCAAACATTTTTTCACCAAATCTTGATGATACTTGGTGGTAATGATCAGTTCACTAATCCCACTTGGCTGCCCAACTTTCACTCTTCTAGGTTCAAGCGTTCGTTTCCAGTAACAGTTTGAATTTTTAGGGTTCACTCTGTTTTCTGCTATATAGATAGATGTGTTTGAAACTCTAAATCAAACACGGTTTGTGCTAGCTCCGTGAAACTTGACAAAATGAAGTAGTTCTAAGTTCTATCTCTATGGTTTGTTTCCTCTTGAAGTACCCCATGCAGAGACTGGCGAAGAACACTTTCGTTTGAAAGGGGTTGCCAAGCTTCCAAAAAACTCCTCGTTTGCTGAAATCTCAGCAAACATTTTTTCACCAAATCTTGATGATACTTGGTGGTAATGTTCAGTTCACTAATCCCACTTGGCTGCCCAACTTTCACTCTTCTAGGTTCAAGCGTTCGTTTCCAGTAACAGTTTAAATTTTTAGGTTTCACTCTGTTTTCTGCTATATAGATAGATGTGTTTGAAACTCTAAATCAAACACGGTTTGTGCTAGCTCCGTGAAACGTGACAAAATGAAGTAGTTCTAAGTTCTATCTCTATGGTTTGTTTCCTCTTGAAGTACCCCATGCAGAGACTGGCGAAGAACACTTTCGTTTGAAAGGGGTTGCCAAACTACTCGTTTGCTCAAATCTCAGCAACCATTTTTTCACCAAATCTTGATGATACTTGGTGGTAATGATTAGTTCACTAAGCCCACTTGGCTGCCCAATTTTCACTCTTCTAGGTTCAAGCGTTCGTTTCCAGTAAAACTTTGAATTTTTAGGTTTCACTCTGTTTTCTGCTATATAGATAGATGTGTTTGAAACTCTAAATCAAACACGGTTTGTGCTAGCTCCTTGAAACTTGACCAAATGAAGTAGTTCTAAGTTCTATCTCTATGGTTTGTTTCCTCCTGAAGTACCCCATGCAGAGACTGGCGAAAAACACTTTCGTTTTAAAGGGGTTGCCAAGCTTCCAAAAAACTACTAGTTTGCTGAAATCTCAGCAAACATTTTTTCACCAAATCTTGATGATACTTGGTGGTAATGATCAGTTCACTAATCCCACTTGGCTGCCCAACTTTCAATCTTCTAGGTTCAAGCGTTCGTTTCCAGTAACAGTTTGAATTTTTAGGTTTCACTCTGTTTTCTGCTATATAGATAGATGTGTTTGAAACTCTAAATCAAACACGTTTGTGCTAGCTCCGTGAAACTTGACAAAATGAAGTAGTTCTAAGTTCTATCTCTATGGTTTGTTTCCTCTTGAAGTATCCCATGCAGAGGACTGGCGAAGAACACTTTCGTTTGAAAGGGGTTGCCAAACTACTCATTTGCTGAAATCTCAGCAACCATTTTTTCACCAAATCTTGATGATACTTGGTGGTAATGATCAGTTCACTAAGCCCACTTGGCTGCCCAATTTTCACTCTTCTAAGTTCAAGCGTTCGTTTCCAGTAAAACTTTGAATTTTTAGGTTTCACTCTGTTTTCTGCTATATAGACAGATGTGTTTGAAACTCTAAATCAACACGGTTTGTGCTAGCTCCTTGAAACTTGACCAAATGAAGTAGTTCTAAGTTCTATCTCTATGGTTTGTTTCCTCCTGAAGTACCCCATGCAGAGACTGGCGAAAAACACTTTCGTTTTAAAGGGGTTGCCAAGCTTCCAAAAAACTACTAGTTTGCTGAAATCTCAGCAAACATTTTTTCACCAAATCTTGATGATACTTGGTGGTAATGATCAGTTCACTAATCCCACTTGGCTGCCCAACTTTCACTCTTCTAGGTTCAAGCGTTCGTTTCCAGTAACAGTTTGAATTTTTAGGTTTCACTCTGTTTTCTGCTATATAGATAGATGTGTTTGAAAACTCTAAATCAAACACGGTTTGTGCTAGCTCCGTGAAACTTGACCAAATGAAGTAGTTCTAAGTTCTATCTCTATGGTTTGTTTCTCTTGAAGTACCCCATGCAGAGACTGGCGAAGAACACTTTCGTTTGAAAGCGGTTGCCAAGCTTCCAAAAAACTACTCGTTTGCTGAAATCTCAGCAAATATTTTTCACCAAATCTTGATGATACTTGGTGGTAATGATCAGTTCACTAATCCCACTTGGCTGCCCAACTTTCACTCTTCTAGGTTCAAGCGTTCGTTGCAGTCA